>NC_069499.1:1553969604-1554162104 GCF_027579735.1 Bombina bombina | reverse complement strand
ATCATCTACCCAGTGTGGACTCTATTATACCTAGATGGGACTAAATCTGTGTTAAGAATTGTATAGTATACACTCTTCAATCCTGTATTCTATCAATTTATTAATATATCATTCTGTTATTATATGAATACCCTAATAGGGACAATATTATCACTTTCATACATTTTTTAAAGCACTACAATTTCATTTAGATATACCTTTGTATATTATCCTTGTGCTTAAGAAGTGTGTGTGCATATATGCACTATCAACTTGTGTGTATTTACACATACCTTTGTCTACCCTGTGGGTTTGTGTACACGTGTGTTTGTGAGTGTGTGTATCATTAGACGCTCATTTATACTTGGCCATACAGTTTTAACTACTATCCACTATTGACTCTATTAGATTCAAGTGAATAATTTATCTTACTATCATAGTATACATATTTTTATAAGGGCACACCCTATCTTTAGAACAGTAAAATAGACTAGCCATTTTCACCGACTACTTTCTACCCTTTCTCTTGAAGGTACATTAATATTTACACACCACTACTCCTATGGTAGAGAAATTAGAGTATAGCCTAAAATAATTTTTCACTATTCTGGGCCAACCACCAATTCCTTTATACATTAGGAAACCCACAAATTCTACACTAGGTAAGAGCACATTAAGTACAAAGCTCATTTCCAAAAACAGTATAGTGGCTCAGATACACTGATTTCTCCTCTCAATTAAATTAGTTGGATTATCAAATAACCTTAAAAATGTCAACCTAAACAGAAACTTACACCCACCCGTTTAGTACTTAAGGATCTTGTGATTCAGGACAGAGAAGACAACATTTTCCATACAAAAACATAAATTATGCTTACCAAACCTGGCCACCAGGAGGAGGCAGACACCCCAGCCAAAGGCTTAAATACCTCCCCCACTTCCCTCATCCCCAGTCATTCTGCCGAGGGAACAAGGAACAGTAGGAGAAATATCACGGTATAAACGGTGCCAGAAGAACAAAATCAAATTTGAGTCTGCCAAACGGAGAATTCGGGCAGGGGCCGTGAACTCTCCTCATACAGAAAGAAAGGAAATTATCTGGTAAGCATAATTTATGTTTTCCTCCCTAATATGAGGAGAGTCCACGGCTTCATTCCTTACTTGTGGGAAACATATACTCAAGCTCTAGAGCAGTGATTTTCAACTAGTGTGCCGTGAGAGATCCTCAGGTGTGCCGCTGCAGACTGACAGGCTCATCATCATTTTAGTTTACATTTATTTTGTTTTTTAAATTTCATCATCATTTTAGTTTACATTTTTTTTTTTTTTTTAATTTCATCATCATTTTAGTTTACTTTTTTTTTTTTTTTTTTTTAAATTGTTATTGGGCCCTGGGCTATCATATGACAGGATACAGTCAGTCCGTGCACTTCCTCTATTTTTTACCCCAGGGGTATATTACTCGCTGCAACATTGTTTTTTTGTCATGTTACTATATGAACGCTTGTTTGTTTTGTTTGAGAACAATAAACAATTTTTTGTTTCACTCGTCTCCCACCCTAGTGCTCCTCGCATTCTTTTTGGTATTTTCAGTAATTCTATTGGCCTGAGAGAGCAAGGGGTGGTAGAGCATAGCTGCAGAGGATTGGCTAACTACCCGGAAGCAGACAGATGAGCAGGAATACGGAACGCTGCAGAGTAGCAGCATCCTGGGACACATACCGGACCCACAAGAGGACTGTACATGCCGGTAGTGATTGACGCTCAAGGGGCAGCCCAAGACCTTAATGGACAATTAGGTATGTGCCAGGATTTTACCTATGAACATTATTTGTTTATAAGACACACTGTTCATTAGGTTTAAGTGACAGCACTCTACACTAACATACCCTGTGAAGGCAGAGGGAATCCAACTCACAGGGCACACATTTTCTGCTTCACTAGCATTGATGGTACAACACTGATTACACAGGAGGTTCACAACATGGATTGACAACACAGACGGTTGGTCTGTTTTATTGTGTTGATTTGCACTTTTGAGAGTAATACACAGTCTCTTTTCCCTCATTCTTGGTGTTTACACTGTATATATAGGTATGCATGACAATGTGTATATGTTTGTGTCTCTCTGTGTGTGTGTGTATGTATGCATGTGTGTGTGTGTGTGTATATATATGTGTGTATATGTGTGTATATATATATATATATATATATATATATATATATATATATATATATATATATAAAAAATTGTGTGTGTATATATGTGTGTATAGACGTTAATTGTGTGTGTCTTTAGACGTTACATAGATGACCTCTTCCTGATTTGGAGTGGGACTGCTGAAGAACTAGAGCAATGGTTTAACCAGCTCAATTCCTCCAACAAGGCTCTACAATTCAAGATGCTATGTGACCAGAATCAAATCGACTTCTTGGATGTGCGCTTATATAAGGGAGACAACAAGCTACAATCAACTTTGTTCCACGAGGAGACCGATCGTAATGCCCTATTGCATTTCACAAGTTGTCACCCACCTGCTCTAAAAAAGGCATTACCTAAGTCGCAGCTGCAGAGAGTGACCAGGAATAATTCTGAAGAGGATAAAAAGTTGGCTCAACTCTCAGAGATGCAAACTCGATTTGAAGACCATCAGTATCCTGTCAAATTACTTCGCAAACAGTGCCAAATGGTATTGAATGATACTCCAACAATACCAAGAATAGAAGAGAACAGAATGACGTTTGTCACGACCTATACGGGTGACAAAAATGGAATGGCTTCAGCAATTAGAAAGCATTGGGACATCATTAATAGCGACAACACATTGCCCCTCCTGAATTCACCTCCACCAAGAATAGGTTACAGGAGGGCAAGATCTCTTAGGGACCATTTAGTCTTGACTGATCCTCAAAAATCATATAAGAAGAGTACATGGCTTGACACTAATAAACCTGGTGTCTATCGTTGCCTGGGTTGCACAACTTGTGGAGGGCTGATCACTGGCTCCTCATTCACACATCCTTACAAGAGGAAGACTTACAAACATAGATATAGGCTAACGTGTACGACTACACACATAGTTTATCTACTTCATTGCCCATGTGGCCTATACTATGTTGGAAAGACTGTTGATGACTTGCGTACCCGGATGGCAAACCATCGCTCTGCCATTAGATTGGCATTAAAGTAAGGAAGTTCAGAACAACCTGTCGCCAGACATTTACAGCATTTACAGCACAAGGTGTCGGATTTAAAGTACACAATAATCGATCATGTGCCCCCTCTCTCTAGGGGAGGAGATCGAGATAGGGTACTACTACAGAAGGAGGCCAGATGGACATACCAGTTGCAGACACTAGTACCCAAAGGTTTGAACACCCACTTGGACTGGCAGGTCTTCCTGTAGGTGTTTATTATGCAAACTCACCCTCGGATGAATTTCATCTGCCTTATTTTGGGTAGAATACCCTTAATATACTTTGGCTAAGGAGAGTCCTATGATCCAGATACTATGAGAGTCCTGATCCATTGGCTTATGTTCAGTTTACAATATTCACAATGTACCATGTTTGTATTCAGTTTACTTACAATAATTTTTGTATTCATATGTTCTGTAGCATTTGATGTGTATGTCACCTTACACTATCTGTGTATTTTTTGTAAATTTTGATTTACAGTCTGCTGTTTGATGTTTTCACTCAGATTTGTGACATACCCACCTCCTGGGACGGAACTATGACTTATACTGTTATCGTTGGTTAATATTGTTTCCTCTTTTTTTGACACATATTGCCCTAAGGGTATACGGTTATATAGTTTTTTGTGCCATCATATGTACAATGATATAACAAGATTGTATCCATTTTCCCGTTTCATTCATACTAGCACTTTACTTTAGTTTATTTACGTTGCTATGGCAACAGTTTGGAATATGTATTCCCGTGGGCTCCTATGATTGGCTGTCTGAGTACCACATGACACACACGCTTTATTGCTGGGGATGGTTGCTATTGCACCTCAGTGCGGTTTATGTGATACATCAAGTAACAACAATCTAAGTTTTTTTAAGGTTTCTTGTTTAAATTGTATTTGATCATGGCCTGTGATACACATTGATTGATCCCTGTGGTCTCTCTGGATTGGCTGAATTAGTACTACATGACACGCACGTCTTATTGTTTGTTGGTTGCTATGGCTACCCGGTGCGGTACATGGGAAACTTTAAACCAACAATCCATTGTTCTACTTCTGTTTAATATACTCCTGTTCCTTCATTATTGGCCTATTTTTGGTTTAATGTTTATTCTTAATGTTTTTTAGTGTGCACAAATTTTGTTACTGCTGACCGGACTCACGTTGCCCGGGATGATGACGTCACCTGTTTGGGGGCGGAGCTACCCGGGAGAGCGTGGATGCCCGGCCAGTTCACAATGGTGGCTTGCTGTATTTAAGGGGTGTTTGGTAAGTAATGTGTAACACTTTTTTGGTCTGAGGACGGACTATATTATGTCCGAAAACGTTCACTGAATAAAAGTGCCTGATTAAGGATCCCTTGGAGTGCGCTTTCTTCTATATGTCTATTTGCCTGTTTTGCTGCACCTAGGGCATTGGATCACCTGTTTGCTTGGAGTGCAATCCTCTAGTGATATAGAGATATAGAGAGATAGAGAGAGATAGAGATAGAGATAGAGAGAGATAGAGAGAGAGAGAGATACACAGTGGATATAAAAAGTCCACACACCCCTGTTAAAATGTCAGGTTTCTGTGATGTAAAAAAATTAGACAAAGATAAATCATTTCAGAACTTTTTGCACCTTTAATGTGACCTATAAACTACACAACTCAATTTAAAAACAAACTGAAATATAATATATATATATAACTGGGGATGAAGCTGTGTTCAGAATTAAGCAATCACATTCAAAACCATGTTAAATAAGAGGCATCACACACCTGCCATAATTTAAAGTGCCTCTAATTAAACCCGAATAAAGTTCAGCTGTTCTAGTAGGTCTTTCTTGACATTTTCTTAGTCATGTCCTACACAAAAGCCATGGTCCACAGAGAGCTTCCAAAGCATCAGAGGGATCTCATTGTTAAAAGGTATCAGTCAGGAGAAGGGTACAAAAGAATTTCCAAGGCATTAGATATACCATGGAACACAGTGAAGACAGTCATCATCAAGTGGAGAACATATGGCACAACAATGACATTACCAAGAACTGGATGTCCCTCCAAAATTGATGAAAAGACGAGAAGAAAACTGGTCTGGGAGGCTACCAAGAGGCCTACAGCAACATTAAAGGAGCTGCAGGAATATCTGGCAAGTACTGGCTGTGTGGTGCATGTGACAACAATCTCCCGTATTCTTCATATGTTTGGGCTTTGGGGTAGACGGCAAGACGGAAGGCTTTTCTTATGAAGAAAAACATCCAAGCCCAGCTAAATTGAGCAAAAACACATCTGAAGTCTCCCAAAAGCATGTGAGAAAAGGTGTTATGGTCTGATGAAACCAAGGTTGAACTTTTTGGCAATAATTCCAAAAGATATGTTTGGTGCAAAAACAACACTGCATATCACCAAAAGAACACCATACCCACAGTGAAAAATAGTTATGGCCGCATCATGCTTTGAGGCTGTTTTTATTCAGCTGGAAATGGGGCCTTATTCAAGGTAGAGGGAATTATGAACAGTTCCAAATACCAGTCAATATTGGTACAAAACCTTCAGGCTTCTGCTAGAAAACTGAACATGAAGAGAAACTTCATCTTTCAGCATAACAATAACCCAAAGCATACATCCAAATCAACAAAGGAATGGCTTCACCAGAAGAAGATTTTCTAAAAAACGAAGACAAAAAGAGAGGCGCACAAATGTGTGTATCGATAGAGATAAGGGAAGCACACACTTCAGAGGATTTGTACACAGGGTACTCACACTTTAACACAGCACACAGTCACGAGAATTTCTTACTGGCTAACTGGAGTAGGCGTGGTCAGCTTTGTATTGATTGCTGATTTACCTAATGGAAACCAATTAGGCTTTTTAAGCCTGTTTAACATGCCGCAGCAACTGAAGATTAGCCGGAGAGAGCAAGCTGGCCAGCTCTGATTGCCAGCACGTTTCCACAAGCACACTGGTGTGCTGTGTTAAAGTGTGAGTACCCTGTGTACAAATCCTCTGAAGTGTGTGCTTCCCTTATCTCTATCGATACACACATTTGTGCGCCTCTCTTTTTGTCTTCGTTTTTTAGAAAATACGTGTTCCACTTGGGATCGGTTTGGAGAGTGCAGCCGAAAAGGGGAAAAAAAGAAAGGAAAAAAGTGTTCAAGTGATCCTATCCTGGGGTTGAATCGGATCCACAGGACTTCATATATATCAGTTGACACTGGGACATTTCCATCACGGACTTCCAATCGAACATCATTTAATGAGGTTCCACTTTCCATTTCTTTTAATATTGCAAGATTGTTTTATATGACCCAGCATTGTTTTATATGACCCAGCATTGATATATTAGAAACATTTTGTTATAATACAAGTTGTGTATATAAAATGTATACTATACTTTAATTTACAAATAGTTTCGCACGAGCGCCCTCTGGTGACCCAGTGGTCATTACTACCAGAAGAAGATTAATGTTTTGGAATGGCCCAGCCAGAGCCCAGACCTGAATCCAATCGAAAATCTGTGGGGTGATCTGAAGAGGGCTGTGCACAGGAGATGCCCTCGCAATCTGACAGATTTGGAGTCTTTCTGCAAAGAAGAGTGGGCAAATCTTGCCAAGTCAATATGTGCCATGCTGATAGACTCATACCCAAAAAGAGTGCTGTAATAAAATCAAAAGTTGCTTCAACAAAGTATTAGTTTAAGGGTGTGCACACTTATGCAACCATATTATTTTATTTTTACTTCCCTTCAACTAAAAGATTTCAGTTTGTTTTTCAATTGAGTTGCATAGTTTATAGGTCACATAAAAGGTGAAAAAAATTCTGAAATGATTTATCTTTGTCTCATTTTTTTACATCACAGAAACCTGCCATTTTAACAGGGGTGTGTAGACTTTTTATATCCACTTGTATATATATATACTGTGCTCCACATATAATCTTGTGCTCCACAGATAACACTTTTCTCAGTGCACGGGGGGGACGGGACTTTTATCAGTGCAGGGGTGTCCCTTTTTTAAATTTCAAAATATTGGGAGGTATGTGACAGGCTCATCAGGCAGACAGGCAGGCATCATTTACAACCATGACATATTGACATTCATTCAAAAACATTCATTATGAATGTCAATATGTCATGTATAGTTTGTAGGAGGCATGGCATGACAGCACAGTACAGTATGTATGTGTGTATGTATATATATATATATATATATATATATATATATATATATATATTGTATGATTAGGCTACAATGTGTGATTTTGTAAAATTTTGGGATGGTGGTGTGCAGCAGGATTTTTTAATGTCAAAAAATGTGCCACAGCAAAAAAAAGGTTGAAAATCACTGCTCTAGAGGACACTGATTGAAAACGTGAGGGTAAAAAGAAAGGCGGACCCTGTTCTGAGGGCACCACAGCCTGCAAAAATCCTTCTGCCAAAGCAAAAACGCCAAACATGTAAAATCTTGAAAAAAAAATGTAAGGAAGACCAGGTAGTTGCCCTACAAATCTGATCCCTAAAGGCCTCATTCTCAAAACCCAAGAAGGAGCCACAGCTCTAGTTGAATGAGCCTTAATCCTCTGAGGAGGCTTGTGTCCCGGTGACTCTATAAGCTGAGCGAACATGCTCCTCAACCAGAATAACACGGAAGTGGATGAGGCATCCTGCCCCTTACGCTTCCAAGAATAGAGACAAACAAGGAAGAAGTTTGACAAAAACTGCTTTGTAGCCTGAAAATAGAACTTCAAGTCCCGAACCACTTCCAAGTTATGAAATAACCACTCCTTCGAAGTAGAAGGAATATGACACAAGGAAGGTAACAACAAGCGCCTGATTGATGTTGCGATCTGAAACAACCATAGGAATAAAACATAACCTAGAGAAAACAGCTTTGGCCGCATGAAAAACTAGGAAAGGACCTCACATTGCAAGGCAGCCATCTCAGACACTCTGTGTGCTGAAGCAATTGCCAGTAGAAAAAACAAAAGAGAAATCTTAATGTCAACTCCATGCATAAGCCCAAACGGAGCATTCTGCAAAACATAGAACAAGATGAAAACTTCAAGGAGGAGCACTAGATCTAAACACAGGCCTGATTTAGTCAAAGCATGAACAAAACTGGACATCTAGAAGCTCGATGAGCCTCTCAAACAGTAAAACAGATAGGGCCGAAATCAGTTCCCCAAGGGAGCTAACAGAAGGCCCTTCCCCAGAGAATCCTGGAGAAAGTAAAGGATCCTGGAAAACCTGGCCTTATGCCAGGAGAATCCCCGCTCTACATACCAGAAAATTAGCCCTGCACCCCTTATGGTAGATGTGACTATACACCAGATTTTGAGCTAGAGCGAGAGTGTCATAGTTCAGCCTGGAATTGAACCTGGGACCTGTCTCTATTTCTGCTGCTGTTCTTTCCCAGCCTGATGTTTTACCACTATGCCACCAGATGGCTTGATCACAGAATAAGAATATTGTGTTTTTCTGTTTGCTGCAACTTTGGCTCTCTGGCTCCACCTGCTTGCCAGCCGAAACAAATCAAAACCAAAGATCAGACCTGTTGGGGCCCTCTATACTAATTCCAGTCCCCAGAATCCTCTCCTGAAGAGCCCTTCAAAAAAGAAAATACACCCTAATTGTACATATGCCTCTGATGGCACTCTGGTACGTATTAAAGATCTGGTGCTATACGAGAATGCTGGGTCCACCCAGAGGTCGTCCTTGAGGAGGGGGTACTGTCATGGTTCAGCCTGGAATTGAACCTGGGACCTGTCTCTATTTCTGCTGCTGTTCTTTCCCAGCCTGTTGTTTTAACACTATGCCACCAGATGGCTTGATCACAGAATAAGAATATTGTGTTTTTCTGTTTGCTGCAACTTTGGCTCTCTGGCTCCACCTGCTTGCCAGCTGAAACAAATCATGTAATCAGCAGCCTGCTTTATCTGGGAGGTTTGTTTGCAATTCTGGGCCTTGACATTGAAAGTTATACTCTGAAACACTCTCTGCTCCTGTATCCTGTGTGAAATACAGATTTGTTGGATTTCCTGGTTCCTGATTTCTTCTACAATTACTGACTACTCTTCTGGATAATCCCTTGGCACTGTGTTTCATTTTTTGGACTGATTTGCTGGCAATTGATCTTGCCTAAAACTTTCTTTCCTAAGGACTGACTCAGGTACTTTCGCTTGCTTGTTTCCTGATACTACAAAGTTCCAAATTGCAGTCTATGCAAGTATCCTGTTTGTTTCTACAAAGTTCCAAATTGCAGTTTATGCAAGTTTCCTGTTTGTTTCTACAAAGTTCCAATTTGCCGTTTATGCAAGTCTCCTGTTTGTTTCTACAAAGTACCAGTTTGCAGTTTATGCAAGTTTCCTTAAAGTACCAGTTTGAAGTTTATGCAAGTTTCCAGTTTGTTACAACTGTGTCCTGTCTACAGCATATGCAAGTATCCTGCTTGTTATTACAAGGCGCTGCATTCCTGCGTGTTATTACACAGTTCCAGTCTTCAGCATATGCAAGTATCCTGTCTGTTATACAAGCTCTGCTTTCCTGCCTGATACTACACAGTTCCAGTTCTACAGCATATGCAAGTATCCTGCTTGTTATTACAAAGCTCTGCATGTTATTACACAGTTCCAGTCTTCAGCATATGCAAGTATCCTGTCTGTTACACAAAGCTCTGCATTCCTGCCTGTTATTATACAGTTCTACAGCATATGCAAGTATACTGCTTGTTATAACAAAGCTCTGCATTCCTGCCTGTTATTTCACTGTTCCAGTCTACAGCATATGCAAGTATCCTGCCTGTTATTACAAAGAACTGTATTCCTGCCTAATACAACAACCTATAGACTTTGTCTTATCTAATTGCATATCTCTACATTGCTTTATCCTATAAATAAAACAATCTCCTTTATTTCCTAAAACCTTGTACCTGTTTAATTATGCCTAAAAGGAAAGACTCACGCAGACAAAACACAACATTAACCCCAAAACCTGACACCTCTGCACAACAGCTCCTTACTCCTGAACCCTTGCAGAGTATGACAGAATGTCAAGGCCATACATTGGAGCTTGCTGAGGTGATCCATTCTTTGACTGAAGTGTCAGAGAGAATTTTGTCTGTGGACTCTCATCTACTACAACTTAACCAGATTCTAAAATCTTTTCCAGATGCATTGAAGTCACTTATCCAAGATTTCACTGCAGGATTCCAGACTTTACAGGATAGCCTGAAAGACTTTTTCAAAAAATTTTTTTTGGGTTTGGCACTCCTACTCTTGTGCCCACTACCCCAAAGGCTGTATCCTTCTCAATCAAAAGGAGGATTTCAACCCCTCTTACCACTGATGAAATGGCCAGAAGGAGAAACAATGGCTTATGTTTCTATTGTGGAGCTACTGGGCATGTAATAGCCTTTTGTCCAGTGAGACCCCCTAAGAAGTCTGTTCTGCGGTCTCCACCTCTAAATCCTGAGTCATCAAATGGACAGGCTACAGAGAGGAAGTAAAACTGTTATCCCACTTCGGATTCCTCTGGAGATGATCTCTGCATGGGTTCTATTTTACATCCCCAATTTGATCAACCTAGGACTGCACCTTTCAAAGACTCTGATTCCTGTGAAGTACTAACATGTCATCCACAGAATCCTAGTACTATGAATCCAGAGATTTTCCTACCAGATCCAGCTACATTCTTATCTTTGTGCTTTCCAGAGGAAATTTTTAACTATTCAACCATTGAAGATGATACTGATTCTGACACTGGAGGGACAGTGCTTCAAACTGCTGTGTGGTCAAAAGGTCCTTTACCACCTCTACCTCAGACCCACCTCTCCAGAACCTACAAGCCTAGAACTGCACAGAAACCAAAGATCAGTCCTGTTGGGGCCCTCTATACTAATTCCAGCCCCCAGAATCCTCTCCTGAAGAGCCCTTCAAAAAAGAAAATACCCCCTAATTGTACATATGCCTCTGATGGCACTCTGGTACGTATTAAAGATCTGGTGATATACGAGAATGCTGGGTCCGCCCAGAGGTCGTCCTTGAGGAGGGGGTACTGTCATGGTTCAGCCTGGAATTGAACCTGGGACCTGTCTCTATTTCTGCTGCTGTTCTTTCCCAGCCTGTTGTTTTAAAACTATGCCACCAGATGGCTTGATCACAGAATAAGAATATTGTGTTTTTCTGTTTGCTGCAACTTTGGCTCTCTGGCTCCACCTGCTTGCCAGCTGAAACAAATCATGTAATCAGCAGCCTGCTTTATCTGGGAGGTTTGTTTGCAATTCTGGGCCTTGACATTGAGAGTTATACTCTGAAACACTCTCTGCTCCTGTATCCTGTGTGAAATACAGATTTGTTGGATTTCCTGGTTCCTGATTTCTTCTACAATTACTGACTACTCTTCTGGATAATCCCTTGGCACTGTGTTTCATTTTTTGGACTGATTTGCTGGCAATTGATCTTGCCTAAAACTTTCTTTCCTAAGGACTGACTCAGGTACTTTCGCTTGCTTGTTTCCTGATACTACAAAGTTCCAAATTGCAGTCTATGCAAGTATCCTGTTTGTTTCCACAAAGTTCCAAATTGCAGTTTATGCAAGTTTCCTGTTTGTTTCTACAAAGTTCCAATTTGCAGTTTATGCAAGTATCCTGTTTGTTTCTACAAAGTTCCAATTTGCAGTTTATGCAAGTTTCCTGTTTGTTTCTACAAAGTACCAGTTTGCAGTTTATGCAAGTTTCCTTAAAGTACCAGTTTGCAGTTTATGCAAGTTTCCAGTTTGTTACAACTGTGTCTTGTCTACAGCATATGCAAGTATCCTGCTTGTTATTACAAGGCGCTGCATTCCTGTGTGTTATTACACAGTTCCAGTCTTCAGCATATGCAATCTGGTCTACAAGATTTGCCAAACTCTCAACAAAAGTTAATAGCTGTGATTCTGATTGCTGCGAAAGTCTGTATTGCTACGGCATGGAATAAGACGGAGGCTCCTACTTTGGCTCAGTTAACACAACTTATAGACTACTTAGCTTCTATGGAACGGGGCTTCTATAACGCGACTGAGCGTATGAACAAATTCTGGATGATCTGGAGCATGTGGCTCCTTAAACCTCTTTAGGTACCTGCAGGTCTTGGGACTGGTTCCTTCCCCTTCCCCCATGGATGTACCCATACCCCTTACCCTATTTCCCCTCCCTTCCCCCCCTTTTTTTTCCCCTCTCTCTCCCCTTCTGCTCCCCTTTCTTCTCTTTTCTTCTTTCTATCTTTTCCGGCCTTCTGTTCTTTCACTTCTATACTGTACTCATGTGATGTGCAGGCTACACAGATTCTGCTGGGAGTAATGTATCATTACCATACATCATACATCTAAACTGCAACATAGGGAATACACATCCTTGCAATACTCAGCTACGGTATTGATTTATATTGCTCTAAGGATCTTTGCATATGAGATGAAAATACCTCCTATGAGATATTTTACCCTAAGTACAAGAGAAAGTAAGTTGTTTCATTGGATACAATTGACTCTTAAGTGAAAAGAAAAATAATTCATATGTTGGATATGAACAAAACTTGATTCTACTCTGTACATTCAAGTGAATTGATTTGTGTTATGTTATGTTTTTATTGTGTACTATAAGCTATTCAATAAAGCTTTTTGAAAATAAAAAAAAAAAAAAAAAAAAAAAAAATTAAAGATTAAAACCCTATTCTTAAAAATAAAAAAAATCCACCCTAAATAAGCCCTAACTAACCCCAAAAGTGTTACTTACAGTTGATGGGGACTCAACTTCCTTTTGATCCACATTGGGCCTTCTTCATCCAAGCTCCAGGTGCCGGGGGCCCATCTTCGCGGAGGCAGAGCCGGACTTAGGCGTCCTCTTCCGACGTCTCTGCTCTGCAATCTTCTTCAACACCGGGGCACTCTTCATCAAGGCTCCAGGCGCCGGGGGCCCATCTTCGTGGAGGCGGACTTCCATCGCCTCTGCTCCACAATCTTCAGCTCTTCAGGGAGCCCTGCTCTTCATGTAGTCACCATCGCACACTGAAATCCCAGAAATGTGGAACCCCAATATATAGGGGTACCACTTAATTCCTATTGGCTGATTTTAAATCATTCAATCTCTATTGGCTGATTTAAAGAACTTTCGATCATCGGTGCCAGAGGGCCTGATGATCAAAAGCTTACTTCGATGGAGAGAAATCACGCAAAATCTTTTTTTTATTTTTTTTAGACCTTATATTTTAATAGTGAGAGATACACATCTGTCAAGGTAAAATTTATGTTTCCAAAATTCTCTGAGGGACCGCATCAAACTGACTTCTTAAATCATCTCACCTGAGAGTAGAGCTTTAGATCACGAGGTTCTAACTGTCTTACTGTCTCGCTTCTTTCATAAACTACTAAATAGGAGAAAGACCTTGATATTTGGGGAGGGGGTGTTGGATTGGGCTCTTTTTTTTTTAAAGTTCTCCTCTTCAATCAATATCATTGAAACCAATACTAAATTACTTGCCAGGTGGTATTTAACACCTAGTACATTGAGTAAATTTTTTACAGGGACTCCTGCCTATTGTTAGAGAGGCTGTGAACAGTTGGATACTACGGCCCATAAATGGTGGACGTGCCCATATATAATACCCTTTTGGGAAAAGGTACACAGTAAAATAGAAAAAGTATTATCATGTAAATTCCCTCTAGACCTGTTCATATTCCTATTTCATGAACTAATATTTACTCCCAGCGCTTAGCATATAGTAATGACCCTATAGCTCCTTGTAAAGAGTACCTAGCTGACCCTAGAAGAGAACCGATAATACAAGGAGCGCCTAATAAAAGGCTAAGGGAATAGCTGTAAATCAGTTATACTTAAAAGTTATACATTTAATCAAAGAACAAACATACGGCCAGATTACGAGTTTTGCTGTATGAAGGGTGCGGTGTTAACTTGCACGTTATTCTCACCTCTCACTTACCTACAGTGCTGGTATTACAGGTTTTTCTAAACCCGGCGTTAAAAGACAAGAAGTGAGCGTAGAGCAAAATTGTGCTCCATACCGCACTCCAATACCAGCGCTGCTTAAGTCAGCGGTGAGCTGGTTGTACGTACTTGTGCACGATTTCCCCATAGACATCAATGGGGAGAGCCGGCTGAGAAAAAGTCTAACACCTGCAATAAAGCTCAGTAACGCAGCCCCATTGATTCCTATGGGGAAACTAAAGTTATGTTTACACCTAACACCCTAACATGAACCCCGAGTCTAAACACCCCTAATCTTACGCTTATTAACCCCTAATCTGCCGCCCCTGACATTGCCGACACCTACATTATACTTATTAACCCCTAATCTGCCGCTTCGGACATCGCCGACACCTACATTATACTTATGAACCCCTCATCTGCTGCCCCCAACATCGCCAACACCTACATTATATTTATTAACCCCTAATCTGCTGCCCACAACATCGCCGACACCTACATAATGTTATTAACCCCTAATCTGCTGCCCCCAACGTCGCCACCACTATAATAAACATATTAACCCCTAAACCGCCGTACTCCCGCTTCGCAAACACTAGTTAAATATTATTAACCCCTAATCTGCCGCCCCTAACATTGACGCCACCTACCTATATTTATTAACCCCTAATCTGCCGCCCCCAACATCGCCATCACTATATTTATTAACCCCTAAATCTAAGCCTAACCCTAACACCCCCTAACTTAAATAGTAATTTGTATTTAGATTTATTTAAATTATATCATTACCTAAATAATTCCTATTTAAACCTAAATACTTACCTATAAAATAAACCCTAAACTAGCTACAATATAACTAATAGTTACATTGTAGCTAGCTTAGGGTTTATTTTTATTTTACAGGCAAGTTTGTATTTATTTTAACTAGGTAGAATAGTTACTAAATAGTTATTAACTATTTAATAACTACCTAGATAAAATAAATACAAATTTACCTGTAAAATAAAACATAACCTAAGTTACACTAACACCTAACACTACACTACAATTAAATAAATTAATCAGCCAATAGAATGCGAGCTCAATCCTATTGGAAGGATGAAGATAGAAGATGCCATCTGGGTGAAGACTTCTGCCCGTCTGGAGGGCCACTTCTGCCCGTCTGGAGGACCACTTCTGCCGGCTTTGTTGAGGACATCTTGCCGCTTGGATGAAGACTTCTCCCGGTAAATGGATCTTCGGGGGTTAGTGTTAGATTTTTTTAAGGGTGTATTGGGTGGGTTTTATTTTTAGGTTAGGGCTTTGGGCCGCAATAGAGCTAAATGCCCTTTTAAGGGCAATGCCCATCCAAATGCCCTTTTCAGGGCAATGGGGAGCTTAGGCTTTTTTAGTTAGGGTTTTATTTGGGGGGTTTGTTGTGTGGGTGGTGGGTTTTACTGTTGGGGGGGTTGTTTGTATTTTTTTTACAGGTAAAAGAGCTGATTTCATTGGGGCAATGCCCCGCAAAAAGGCCCTTTTAAGGGCTATTGGTAGTTTAGTTTAGGCTAGGTTTTTTTTATTTTGGGTGGGCTTTTTTTATTTTGATAGGGCTATTAGATTAGGTGTAATTAGTTTAAAGATCTTGTAATTTGTTTTTTATTTTTTGTAATTTAGCTAATTTTATTTAATTTAGTTAATTGTATTTAATTTAGGGAATTTATTTAATTGTAGGGTTAGGTTAGGTGTTAGTATAAGACAGGTTAGGTTTTATTTTACAGGTCAATTTGTATTTATTTAAGCTAGGTAGTTATTAAATAGTTAATAACTATTTAGTAACTATTCTACCTAGTTAAAATAAATACAAACTTGCCTGTAAAATAAAAATAAATCCTAAGCTAGCTACAATGTAACTATTAGTTATATTGTAGCCAGCTTAGGGTTTATTTTATAGGTAAGTATTTAGGTTTAAATAGGAATTATTTAGGTAATGATAGTAATTTTTATTTATATTTATTTTAATTATATTTAAGTTAGGGGGTGTCAGGGTTAGATTTAGATTTAGGGGTTAATAAATTTAATATAGTGGCGGCGACGTTGGGGGCGGCAGATTAGGAGTTAATAAATGTAGGTAGGTGGCGGTGATGTTAGGGACAGCAGATTAGTGGTTAATAATATTTAACTAATGTTTGCGAGGCAGGAGTGTGGTGGTTTAGGGGTTAATATGTTTATTATAGTGGCGGCAATGTCCGGAGCGGCAGATTAGGGGTTAATAATTTCATTTTAGTGTTTGCGATGTGAGAGGGCCTCGGTTTAGGGGTTAATAGGTAGTTTATGGTTGTTAGTGTACTTTTTAACACTTTAGTTATGAGTTTTATGCTACAGCTTTGTAGTGTAAAACTCATAACTACTGACTTTACGGCGGTACGAATCTTGATGGGATAGGCTGTACTGCTCACTTTTTGGCCTCCCAGGACAAGCTCGTAATACCGGCGCTATGGAAGTCCCATAGAAAAAAAGACTATACGCAATTTGCGTAAGTTGATTTGCGGTAAGGCCAAAAAAGTGTGCGGTGCCCCTAAATCTGCGAGACTCGTAATACCAGCGGGAGTAAAAAAGCAGCCTTATAAGCCTTAACGCTGATTTTTTTACTCATAACACAAGACTCGTAATCTAGCTGATACAGTTTAGCATGGATCCATGTGACAATGTCAAAAAATTATCTAAAATATAATATCTAAAATATATGCATATATCAAATAAAATCCTGAAAAGGATTCAACTGATGTAAATGTTATGTCCAGAACACGTTATTGTATACTTGGTCAATATAAATGTCCCAATGTTGTGGGGTGATTTGTTAAAAAAAATCCTCAAAAATGTGAGCAATTCGTAAAAAATATATAAGAATATGAAAAATTTGAAAACAATGTGAAAAAATGTGAAAAATGTGAAAATATAAGAAAACATGTGAACTATGTTTAAAGAAAAATAATGTGTCCTTTTGCTGTGAATTCCTTAGAACATAAAAGTGATCTCTCCTATATGAGAGTTAATGTTAACGATCGATGGGGAAGATCAAGGATTAGTCAAAACTTCTTATTGAAAACTTTTATCTTTCAAACCTGTAAACAAAAGAAAATACAATAGTGGAATATTGCTATAAATTGTGTAAAAATATTGGAGCTAGGCTTACTATATATGTCAACGCGTTTCGGCCTTGTAATAGGTAGATTGGTTCAAGAATAATACGCAGATGTATTTTTTTATTATTAGTTGTTTAGATATTGAAAAGATAATTGTAAACTTTTATTGTCTATAAAGCAATGGGTGCCACCATGTTGTAACTTAGGTGTCCTTCTCTGCTGAGGCCAATTAGAGAGATTTATAAAAGAGCCACTAGAGTGTGCAGCCAATGACAGTGCGGAATATCACAGTGTTAAGTCAGGAGTCTGCACTTCCTCTTTTAACAGGTATATGAAAACGCACCATTTTCAGAAATAAATGATAGGAAAATAGGACAAATACATAATGTCTCCCTTATTTGCCGAAACGTTTTACAATTTTTTAGGCTCCCTTATTTAGTTGCTCTTAGAACATTTCTCTCTTTTATTTTATTACAACATTGAAACTTTATAACAGTAAAAATTTTAATTTCAAACATTTAATATTGTGCTCTTATACTCTTATTTAGTTAAATAATTCTGATGTGACAGTTTAAAGGGATATCATTCTGATGTATCACCTTGTTCTTTTTTTGGATATCATTCTGATGTGACAGACTTTAAAGGGATATGACACTCAGATTTTTTCTTTCATGATTCAGATAGAGCATGTGATTTTAAACAACTTTCTAATTTTCCTCTATAATCAATTTTTCTTTGTTTTGTTTTTTTTGTTTTTTTTTATTATTATTTTTTATTGAGGTTCATAGTAAGGCATACATGAAACAAAGAAAAAAACGAAGCATAATAATAATTACATATAAGCTTCATATGGTACAAATCTTTAAATACATAGAATAATTCAAAAGGACACTTTAGAGGTATAGTAC
The DNA here is from genome assembly GCF_027579735.1 of Bombina bombina. Classification (NCBI taxonomy): domain Eukaryota; kingdom Metazoa; phylum Chordata; class Amphibia; order Anura; family Bombinatoridae; genus Bombina; species Bombina bombina. Next base: position 1,554,143,947 of record NC_069499.1, on the reverse strand, counting down.
ACAGTTAGAATGCCTAATATTCTTGAGTGCCTCCCAACTGATACAAGAGGACGCTCTTGGACGTCATACATATGTATATAAAAAATATATGAAAGGCTAATGCTCACAATGGAAACCACTTTTGGGTCTCCAAATAAGAACCTAATTTTTTATATTTTTGGGTTCTCAGCTTGAAGTAACAGGTAAGTTGAAAGAGAACACTAGCAATTAGAGTGCCAACTCCAGCCATTCAGTTACAAGTTAATCAGAATGTAGGTCTAAAAGACAAATTATTAAAGCTTTGAAGATCCCATCAATTAGTTTGGACGGAAGGGAGAAGTAGGCGAGAAATAAATTAGCTAAAGGAGGTGATTTGGTGGGCTGACTGCTAGGGTATATTGAGGACCATTAGGACAAATAGGATTTTAAAGGTATGCACACTAACTTTGAAGAGAAGTAATCAATAGAACAGTATAAGTAAGTATAACATTAGAACACAAGATGGGCTACACTGGTAACTGGGGGACTGATTAGAGGTTTGCAAGCCACATCAATGACTGGACTAGGTTTTAAAGCTATGTCATAGTGTAAGTTAGTTTATAAAAAGATCATACTATGGGCATGTATATATAATGCTGGGTACAACTTTGTATAATGTTGCTCTCATCTTCTCAAGGGGAGAGTATTGGTGCAGGACCTGCCTGCAACAGAAGGGTGTCCAAGAAAAGAGAGACACATCACAATACAGGTCACATTATTAACAGAGAAAGTGTACATATTACATTTTTACGATTGCTAAATGCTTAATGTAACTACCCAGCTGATGAAACCTACAGTAGGGATTCACAACTGCCCAATATATCTATTTCCTATAAGCTAGTCAGTTACTTATATCTAAGGCCAATATGAGTGGCAATGTGAATAGTAGGATTCACAACCTCATGTTCATGCCCAACAGTCCGAGTGCAGAAAACAAGGCATCATAAATGAAATAGCAAACGTCCAAGTACCCATCACGCTCTTAATGGTGAGTAAAACAAGCAGGTTAGTGGCATATCCTATGAAAATAGGTCTCCAGCGTTCCCCCACAGTGGCTAGCAAGCCGCGAGATAGACAGACTCATAAAGAGATCACGGACCTCCAGGATCCCATGTAAAGTATAGTGGGGCTGTGCGATGACCTAAGTGTAGCCTCTGCCAGGGTGGTAGCAATTGCCCTGGGTCTCTGAGAATCACAACCATTTTCAGGATAGTGGTAAAGGGGTATGTGATGCACGGTGAAAGGTTGTTATAGCTACACTCCTTTACTTGATGGAACAGCGCCTGCAGGCTGAGCTCACCATCTATGCTGCTCTGCTGGTCAGTGTGTGGGAAATCAGCAATTGAAGGAGCACAGGCCTGGTTATTTTATTTTAAAGGCTCATCAGATGCAGGGTGCAGACACCGGGCCCCAAGACGTCGCCACCCCCATTATCAGATGGGTTAGTCTCAAAACGAGCAGGTTGAGGAAACAAGTAAGTGTCGCTGCTAGTAGGTGAATGGTAGAGCTTGCTTTCCAGGGCTGTGTGATGACTCAAAAGCAAATTACGCAGTTCCGCGAAGAAAGTTGAAGGGATCTCCATTTTAGACACCTGTGGCCAGACGTTGAACGGGAACGTAGTAGGCGATGTTATGGGAATTGCTTGCAGTGTCTTGATAATTTGAGAACTTGCAGGGTTTTGCAGAGCTTCCCTGCTTCTTAACGACAGAGGCGGATGATTGCCCTGCCGGGGGTTAGATTGGTAGGCCGCAACCTCTGATCCTTACCGGGGTACTGCAAATAGCCTCAAATCTAGAAATAAGGGTCATACACACTATAGGGTACTCATCTGTGTTAGTTTGGCTCAAAAAATATGTGTGATGCAGTTTTAAATTGAAGATTTTAGGTAGATTTGTGCTGATGATGAGGAGAGCTGATAAATATGCGACCAGTCATGGCCGTCACCCGGAAGTTCCCCCCCTTTTTGTATTTTTTGAAAAGCAGGGACGTATGCTTAGGAACCGGCGCATTTTTGGAGCACTATATGGCAGCACTATTTCCTGCCATGTAGTGATCCAGATGCCTACCTAGGTATCTCTTCAACACAGAATATTATGGGAATGAAGCAAATTTGATAATAGAAGTAAATTGGAAAGTTTTTAAAAATGGTCTGCTCTGTCTGAATCACAAAAGTAACGTTTTGGGTTTCATAGCCTTTTTAATGGCTATTGCTGGGGGCGGAGCTAACCGTCAAGCTGGAGAGACGTTCTTGAAAGGAGCTCTCTCTCACTTTTACATTTCAACTATAAATTAGCCGTTTTTTTTGCCTATCAGCTCTTTTTATAGATACTACTTATAAAATACCTGCTGGAGGTCTGCCAGGGACTAGGAGTTACCACGACATTTGGGCGAAGAGAACTTTGTATGCTGTGGGTGCTTTCATCCGGCACCGATCTTACAGAGGGGAACTATCTCACACTACCGGTTGCAAATCTGACTGGCTACTTGTCGCTTGCTGCTTACCTCCGATCTGCTCACCAGCTGCCCCCTGATAGTTCATTACTGCTGCCCGGAGGGTCGGGGCTCCGCTCCGGGACAGTGGTATTCTGCCGCATAACAGAACAGGTGAGGAGGATCGATCAAAGCTTACCCCCAGCCTTAAGGACTTACCTCTTCTAGGATTTTTCCTCCACCCTCTCGAGGCGACTGGCCTCTGCTTCCAGCCCGGTCCCTGTTGGGGCACTTCAAGGCCTTTGGCGGAGATTTGCGCTGCTTGTCTTTTGGCGTGAACTCTCGCCATATTGCGGCCTGCCATGCTGTGAGACCTGCTGCTCCTGAGCGGAGTGAACTGGAGCCGACTACCACCCGATCACCTTTGAGGAGGGTAAGAACCCGCTTCTGCGGGGTATATTCTACTTATATACACACCGGTCAGCATATTAGGAGAGGTGAGGAGGGGGAAGAAAGGGAAGGAAAAAGGGCTAAAGAAATAGGAGAAAGGAGGAGAAGAAGAGACAAAGACAAAGTGGGAGCCAGATACGTTATTTAAAGCCCATTTGTATACAGCAAGCTAACCCCAAGCAGTCACGAACATTGATCAGTCTATATAGACACCTCGATTTTTTATTTTTTTTTAGAGATACCTACATCTAAGCCTCAGCTTCATGTCTAACGTTAGATCTACTCTGTGTAAGCCTGTCTACACGCAGCTCACTGCCCATGCTGTGTAAAAGAAGCAAAGTAAAGACAAGCAGCCACAGTATTGCCCCCTCTGTTGTACATATTAATACTTCCCTAATCTTGGGTTGGGATCAGGAGAAGATTTATCTTACATCATATATCCTGCAAATGAAGATAAAAATTAAAGACCCAGCTGAACATTAGAGATGACTGTATTTGTGTAAGATTTGCTTTCAATAAACAGGACTGAGACTACAGATTAATAAGTACATTTGGTTACACAGATTGCAGAGTACAAACTATGATCTACCTGTTTTAGCCCAAAACTAATCAGGATATCTACTCTCTACTTGGGCCTGCTAAACAACTAAGCTGATTGAGGCATAGATATTGGAATACACTGCTGCTCTTCCTAATAGATATAACAGTTATAATAACTTGCACCTCAAACTGGACTCTCAGTAAAGGGAGACTTATCTCAATTCACTTATTCAGTATGATAAAAAAGGATCTCTTTGATCTCTGGGATAATTAAACAGCCCAGTCTCTCACTTGTTTAAATCCACATACCTTCAAAACATTGCTTTTAGAAAGGGATGATTTTGGCCTAACATCTGATCTACCAGATCTAGTTACTAATAGATGACGGAGCTCTCATCTGCAATCCTGCAAAATTACAATAAACTTTTTTGGGAGTATTGCTTTCAGAAATTGATTTGCCCACTACACAGATACATCATACATCTGAGTTTAAAATACTGAGTTGAAAATCCTGGACATTTAACAGCAGCTTTATTACTATCTATCCTGGTACGTTTTAATAGGTGCTGCTATTCTGAATAATGTTTGTGGAGACTCAGCAAACACCAAAAAGCATGCATTCGGAATGAGCTAGAGACTTAAATAATGTTGCCTGTGCGGTCTGACAGGGAGGCCACAATATAGCTCATGCCTTGCTGCTACTTTCACAACATTACGCAGTTTCTCTGTTTAACACTGTCTTCCATAATAAACATGCATATATGTTACATAAGAGGAGAAAGACAGTATGCTGAAGAAAAATGAACATTATAATTGAGTGAAGAGAATTATAGAGTCAATGAAGGGGATGTGAGATATCTGAAAATCTAATAAAGGTCCCAATAGCAAGAAAGGTCTCTTGGATAGGGGGTGTAGACACCTGTGAATATACGCCCAAGTAAACTAAAGTACAGACACAGGATCAGGATAATACAACTGAACCACCACTACAAATACCATGGCTACGAGAAAGGGCTCCAAAGGAGATAAGGGGCTGAAATCCTTATCGGTAGACGCTTTCTTTAAATCATGTAGAACTCCTAAATCTCAAGATCACAACATGGTGGATACTGAGGAGGATACGGAATCCGAAATTGAGGAAAATGCTGAGGATCTCACTCCTGCAACTAAGGCTGACCTACGAGCCCTTGTATCTAAACAAGATATAACCTCCAACTTTGAAAAACTGTGGGGGAAAATTGACAGCTTTCAAACTACAGTTACTAACAGCCTCACAGAAATCAAAACTGAGATCCTGGAACTGGGGAACCGAGTAGACTCATTAGAATCGGCCACAGATGAAATGGGAGAAGAAGTGGCGACAGTCTCAAATTCCCTTGCCTCTCAATCTCAAGCGATCTCAGAATTAGAAGAAAAATTGAAGACTTGGAGAATAGGAGCCGTCGCTCTAATATTAGGCTTAAGGGAATCCCTGAGACTATAGGAGCAGAGGACCTTCACAATTATCTCCAACAGCTATTTCACGCTATTCTTGGAAGTCCGACAGATGCTGAATACCCAATCGAAAGAGCTCATAGAGCCCTAAGGGCTAAACCCAAGCCAGACCAGCCACCGAGAGATGTCATCATTAAGCTCCTAAGGTTTCCTGACAGAGAAAAAATCTTAATAGCCGCCAGACAAAATCCCACGTTCAAATTTCAGGGCAACATAATCCAATTCTTTCAAGATCTCTGCGTCAAAACCCTACAAAGAAGATATGCCCTGAGACCTCTAACCCTCCTTCTACGAAAGAACAACATTCAATATCGTTGGGGATTTCCTTTTGCACTCCAGGTGATCCGCAATGGCAAAACTACTACTATTAAAACCACCGAGGAGATCCCAGAGATCTACAAATTTCTAGACCTTGAACCACCTGAGATTACAACCACAGAAACACTGCACCCCTCCTCTACATCATCTTCATCCAGAGGGAAGCCCCAAAGAGAAAAATGGAGGACAGTGACTAAGAAGAAACACAAAACCTGAGCTACATTACCTACAGAAGCAATATCGGGAGTATTTACACCCAGAGACCACTAATGAGGACCGTGAGGTCACACAGGTATCAGACCTAAGGGTCTGACTTAAGTTCTTCACTCACATGAGACTGTGTTAAGCAGGCACCTCCTGTTGAGGCTGCACAGTGCAATTAACATGTGTTAGTTTTTGATATATGTGTATTCAAAAGTTTAATCATTATCAACTGTTATTGTTACTGTTTTGTTATATGTTTTTACCACTTAAATGCACGACAAAATGTACGACTAGTATAAGTTCACCAAGGGAAGACCTACTACAGGACGGTTGGGTCCTGGAAAGGCAGCAAGGTTTACTAGCTCAGAGGAAAGAGAGTAATACACTTATTCCGGTAGAGACCAGGGGTTGGCTACTGTCTCAGAGTAGATATAGTATGCAGACTTATCTTACCCAGTGGAATGTCTTTACCTAAGATAGTCTTGCTCTCGCACAATGCGAGAGGATTAAACACAGATATCAAGAGAAGGACAGCTATGTCAAATTACAGAAGGCTAAAGGCTAATATTATCTACCTTCAGGAGACTCATTTTTAAAAAAATACTATTCCCAAATACTGGGCAAGAGATTACCCAATCCAGTTTCATTCAGCGTTAGACTCAAAAAAGAGAGGGGTCTCTATCTTAATACATTCCACATTGCCATTTATCTACAAAGAGACCATATCAGATAAAGAGGGTAGATACCTATTGGTGTTTGGACAAATGGGGAATGCTGAGATTCTTCTATGTAATATATATGCCCCCAATGAACAACAGGATCAGTTTTTTAACACCCTTTCCAATTTGTTAACAGGTTGGTCCAGACTGAGAATAATACTAGCAGGGGATTTTAACATCGACCTCCAGGCGCTGGCTAAGCAAACACTCACTCACCAGTCTAGGAAAAAACAAAGGCAAAGAGTAATGGCTAGAAACATCTGGGAGGTATTAGGTCAACACACACTGCAGGATACCTGGAAACACCTAAATGGGGGGGATGGGAGCACTACCTATTATTCATCGGTCCATGACAGCTACTCTAAAATAGACTATGTGTTTACTAGTCAGATTCTGCAACCAGTAGTACGCTCTATAGACATTCACCCATGTGTGTGGTCTGACCACTCCTTGACACTGCTCACCTTAGGTGATCTTTCAGACCCAAAACGGACAAAGACATGGACGTACGACTCATTTTGTACCAAAGACCCACTTATCAAAGACAGAATCCTAAATAACTTAAACGAGTACTGGCAGATCAATGTAAACTCTACTGATGACCCTATTACACCCTGGGCAGCACATAAGGCAGTAGTAAGAGGTATACTAATAAAAGAAAAAACACTACATAAAAAGAAGAGAGAGGCTCTCATTACACATTTAAATACTGAAATTACTTCTCTTGAAAAGCTACACAAATTGAATGGTTCTAAAGCTACACTGACTGAGCTGATTGGCAAGAGACAAACGTTACAATCCATATTAAATGAACAATCTGTAAAAGCTGCGCACAGATTGAAAGCAAACTACTTTGTCTTTGCCAATAAGCCTGACAAATACCTGGCAAAGAAAATCAGAGATGAATGCCAATCTCTCTCTATACCAAACATCCAAACACCAACTGGTCACATAACCACACATCCTCAGGAAATTGTTGACACATTCTCCCAATTCTACAGTCAGTTATATGATGGCACAAAGGTGGTCCATAAGCTTACGACAAAGGCAATTTTTGACTCCTTCTTGCAAAAAGCTAAATTGACACCGATAGATGATGCGGCTAGAGCTACCCTAAATGCCAAGATCACAAGAGCTGAGGTGATCTCAGCTATAAAAGACCTCAAGCCCGGTAAAGCCCTGGGACCTGACGGATTTCCTGGGGAATACTACAAGGCGTTCCGCGAGGCTTTGGTTCCACATTTAGTGGTGTTTGCAAATCATATAATGGAAGGGGGCAAGATATCTACTGACCTTCTTAGAGCTAAGATTGTGGTTATACCCAAACAGGGGAAAAATCCTAGTCTTTGCAGTAGTTACAGGCCCATATCCCTGATCAATCAGGACATCAAAATAGTCACAAAAATCTTGGCCAATAGACTGAAACATATCTTACCCCGCATCATTCACCCAGACCAAGTAGGATTTATTAAGGATAGGGAAGCCCCAGACAACATTAGAAAGATGATATCGGTGATAGATTTCCTACACGACCGAAAAGTGCCTTCTCTGATCCTATCACTGGACGCGGAGAAGGCATTTGATTGGGTGGATTGGAAATATATGCTAACTCTGCTTTCGGAATTAGGATTTGAAGGTAACTTTTTGAAGGCCATTATAGGCTTGTACTCGACGCCTACAGCTTATGTCAGAGCAATAGGACACCAATCGAGTAACATATCTATTCTGAATGGTACGAGACAGGGCTGCCCACTTTCCCCCCTGATCTTTGCAAACTGCATAGAGCCACTAGCTGCTTACATACGAAACTCTACTGATATAGTTGGTCTGGAGGTTGGGGGCATACACCACAAGATTACCCTGTTCGCAGATTACGTGCTACTTACTATCTCGAAACCACTCCATACTTTGCCTTATGTATACCAAGCGATCCATTTATTCTCTCAGATCTCAGGCTATAAAATCAATGCAGATAAATGCGAGGCACTTCCCATCTCTATCCCAAAACACACTATTAAATTGATAGAGGCGAACTTTGACTTTAGATGGGTACCGGAGGGATTAAAATATCTAGGAATAAAATTGAGATCACACTCCACAAAATTATACGAAACAAACTACACCCCCCTGTTCAAAACAATTAGATCTGACCTAGGGAAATGGAGAAAGATGGGCTTTTCTTGGTATGGGAGGCTCTCCGCTATTAAGATGACGATCCTACCAAGAATACTCTACCTGTTTAGAGTGCTTCCAATTAAAATCAATGTCACAGACATAGATAATCTGCAGAGAGATATAAATAGGTTCTTACGAGACAATAGACATCCGAGAATTCCACATCAAATTCTAAACAAACACAGACAGCTTGGTGGGGTGGGCGCCCCCAATTTACTAGACTACTACAAAGCTGCTAGATTGGCACAAGACTCAATAATTAGCAGACAACAAGTAGATATTCTCTGGCCGGCCCTAGAGGCGGAGATGGCAGGTTAGGAGACGCCGGATGGCATTCTCTGGGGCAGGGACCTATTCACTGGACACGATATCTACAGGAACAAAACCACACTAATCACCAAACAGCAATGGCCTTCATCGAAACAATCAGAGAAAATTATTTTCTCACATTCAAAAATAATACCTCTAAAATATATCATTAGTGAAGAGTTTAAAAAACAGATCCAAAAATGGGAAAACAAAGGGTTGTATAGGGTAGCGGACCTTTACTCACAGGGCGCGCTGCTAACCTTCACCCAGTTACGACAGAAACTAGACCCTATCCCTCTGCACTGGTTCCTATATCTCCAGATAACCTCAGCTATACGTACGCACACAGCTAAACACCCGACACATAATCGACAAACTGTTCTTGAGCAACTATGTACGGCAACGACTAGACCTAAAAAAGCAATCTCTAGACTATATATCTTCATACAAGAAATGAGAACACGCTCTAAGAATACACTAATGCTAAAATGGGAAACAGACATAGACAAAGAATTTGAGTTGGATAAATGGGATGAGATATTATACCAGGCCAGCAAAGGCCTAATTAGCGCTGACTTGAGGGAAAATGTTATAAAAACTACCTTTAGATGGTATCTGACCCCAGTAAAGACGGCCCATATGGGGAAGCAGAGCTCTAACTTTTGTTATAGGGGTTGTAAAACTATAGGATCATATATACATATGTGGTGGGAATGCCCTAAAGTTAAAAAGATATGGCGAGAACTATCTTTACTGCTAGGGAAGGCCCTGGATTCATCTTACCCCTGCTCAAGCATTACTTCACGAAGGTATTCCCAAACTACACAAAGACATTAACACCTTTATTAGAATTCTATGCACCACCACGAGAACAGTTATAGCTAAGTACTGGAAAACAGAAATTCCTTCCTGGTCAGAAGTTTTGACTAAGATCCAACTGGTTTATAAAATGTATGAGTCAGCGGCATTCATTCAGGGCACAGAATCCACATTCCAAAAAATATGGTTTTATTGGATACTAGAAGATAATAATAAACTGACCCGCAGTGTAGAGGCGGGAGACTGAGGGGAAGCAGTATAGGTGCGGCTTAATGAGAGGTTTTGACAGTAGAAAAGGGGTGGACACATAAAGCTAGACAGCTTAGTTGGAAGGTTGGAGGGGCACACGATTTTCAGACATGAGCTTGGAGATATAGATTACAATGCCGAGCTACCAACCATTATATGTATTTTGTGCAATTATTGTTACTTGTTATTCTTTTGTGTTAATTTAACATTTGTTATGTATTTCTGATCATTCTCAGATTGGTTAAAGCCAAGATCTTTTAGAAATTGTTACTGAGATTGGTTAAAGTTGGATGTTTTTTTGTTCATTATATTACCCCCCACTCCTGCAAGTCTCCTACTGAAGATGTTGTGACGACAACTGGACAATGATATAGCTCAGGAGACTTTAAAGCAAAAACAATCCCACCCCACAAGAAGGTTGAGAGGGCCGATAGAGACTGATATGGCTTATTTTATGGCTGTTGATCGGTATTTAACCTCTCTCAGACACTTGGAAAATCATACATAAAGACTAAGAGGAACCTCTACACCTAGAGGCCTCCCTCGTTATATGAAGTAATCTAGCGGGACATTTCTTTTCCCTACGAACTGATTATTTTCTACTGTTAGATGTACCTACAGGATCTAATGTCTGTATTTTCCCTGATGTTTTGGGTTTGGGAATGTGGGTAATAAAAATTATTTAATTTAATGGCTATTGCTTAGTCTCCTTTAAAAAAGAGCTGAGAAACCTAGTACAGTGTCCCTTTAATAAAGATATTTCTAAGAAACATCTATTGTTTAATTCGTTCAGCAGACACATTTGTTGGTGTACTTTAGCCAGAAGCAGTTATTTTTGTGAGTGAGTGTCTCTGTGTATTCTTCATAAATTAAAAAAATCCACTGTTACATTGCCAACTGATCTAGCCCATATGTTTTGGAAATTAATTCTGCTGGCTTAAATAAAATTGCCTTTATGCAAAACTGTTTGGATTAATCCAGTCTAATCCCCTAGACCAACTACAATGTAACTTTGCAATGATCCCCCAACAATAGTTTGAACCTGTCAACCAGCACAATCTCAGGAACGCAGAGTGAATACAAAGGATCTGTTCACAAGCAAGAACGTCTCTGTGTGCCTAAATAAACATAACACTCTCCAAATGCTCTTGTGTTCTAATAATTGACTTTTTATTTGTTGTTTTATTTTACTACGCACTTTTCACATTGCATAATTCCGAGACACCAAGAAATCTATTCAACATTGTCCTTTTAAAACCATTTAATCACAGTAGGTAGCATAATGGGATAATGCTGGTCACATATAACAGTAGCTATAATTATGCTTATAACTGAACCCAGGGCATGAGAACAAGGTTACCAACGTTTCAGAATCACATTGCGCTAATTCCATTTCAATCTTTATTGTCTTAATTATTATGTAAAATCCTAGATCTCCCCAGTTGCATTAATACCAGCAATTACTAACGTTTAGAATGGTCAGTAGCACTTGATGATAAGATAAATTTGCTAAATGTATTCAGTTCTATAGTATTCTCATTTCTTTATAAAGATGGGGGGGGGGGTTAAAAAAAAGAATGAAACTGCATACTTTAAAATAAAATTATAATGATTTTATTTAAGTATCTCCCCCAAGTCTGCAAAATGCAGTATATGAGCCTCGTGTTCTTAAAGGGGGTCAATGTGCCCTCTGTTTTATCTCTGCCACCTCAGAGAAGGTAGAGAAGGGTGAGAGGCAGAAGTCTGACAAGTAAGGTCTTAAAACCAGAACCCACTGCTTTGTACATTCAGCCCTATATCTCAATACATGTGGTTTATAGAGATAGTAAATCTTGTCTGTCTGTCCGTCTATCACCTTACTGTCTGTCTGTTTATCTATCTATCAATCATCTCTCTGTCTATATTTATCTATCTATCTATCTATCTATTCATCTCTACCATCTCTCTCTCTTTCTCTCACTCCCTCTCACACTCTCTCTCTCTCTATCAATCTCTCTCTCACACACTCTCTCTATCAATCTCTCTCACACACTCTCTCTCTATCAATCTCTCTCACACACTCTCTATCAATCTCTCTCACACACTCTCTCTCTATTAATCTCTCTCACACACACTCTCTCTATCAATCTCTCACACACACTCTATCAATCTCTCTCTCACACACTCTCTCTATCAATCTCTCTCACACACTCTCTCTCTATCAATCTCTCTCACACACTCTCTCTCTATCAATCTCTCTCACACACTCTCTCTCTCTATCAATCTCTCTCACACACACTCTCTCTATCAATCTCTCTCACACACACTCTCTCTATCAATCTCTCTCACACACTCTCTCTATCAATCTCTCTCACACACTCTCTAACAATCTCTCTCACACACTCTCTCTCTATCAATCTCTCTCACACACTCTCTCTATCAATCTCTCTCACACACTCTCTCTCTATCAATCTCTCTCACACACTCTCTCTATCAATCTCTCACACACTCTATCAATCTCTCTCACACACTCTATCAATCTCTCTCACACACACTCTCTCTATCAATCTCTCTCACACACACTCTCTATCAATCTCTCTCACACACTCTCTCTATCAATCTCTCTCACACACACTCTCTATCAATCTCTCTCACACACACTCTCTATCTATCAATCTCTTTCTCACACACTCTCTCTATCAATCTCTCTCTCACACACTCTATCAATCTCTCTCTCACACACACTCTCTCTCTCTATCAATCTCTCTCACACACACTCTCTCTATCAATCTCTCTCTCTCAAACACACTCTCTATCAATCTCTCTCTCTCACACACACTCTCTATCAATCTCTCTCACACACACACACTCTATCAATCTCTCTCACACACATTCTCTCTATCAATCTCTCTCTCACACACACTCTATCAATCTCTCTCACACACACTCTCTATCAATCTTTCTCACACACACTCTCTATCAATCTCTCTCACACACACTCTCTATCAATCTCTCTCTCACACACACTCTCTATGTCTCACACACACTCTCTATCAATCTCTCTTACACACTCTCTATCAATCTCTCTTACACACACTCTATCAATATCTCTCACACACACTCTCTCTATCAATCTCTCACACACTCTCTCTCTATCAATCTCTCTCTCACACACACTCTCTCTATCAATCTCTCTCTCACACACTCTCTCTATCAATCTCTCTCTTACACACACTCTATCAATCTCTCTCACTCCCTCTTACACACTCTCTATCTCACAAACACTCTATCAATCTCTCTCACACACACACTCTCTCTCTATCAATCTCTCTCACACACACTCTCTAACTATCTCTTTCTCACAAACGCTCTATCAATCTCTCTCTCTCACTCTCTCTCTATCAATCTCTCTCTCACTCCCTCTCACACGCTCTCTCTATCAATCTCTCACACACACTCTCTCTATCAATCTCTCTCACTCCCTCTCACACGCTCTCTCTCTCTCTCTATCAATCTTTCTCACACACACTCTCTATCAATCTCTCACACACTCTCTCTCTATCAATCTCTCTCACACACTCTCTCTCTATCAATCTCTCTCTCATACACACTCTATCAATCTCTCTCACACACCCTCTCTCTATCAATCTCTCTCTTACACACACACACACACACACTCTATCAATCTCTCTCACACACACACACTCTCTCTCACTCTTTCTCTATCTCTCTTACACACACACACACTCTCTCACTCTCTCACACACTCACTTTCTCTCTCTCACACACATACTCTTGCTCTCTCTCTCTGCCTCTCTTTCTCTCTCTGTCTCACACACATTACACACACACTCTCGCTCTCTCACACTCTCTCACTCTCTCGCATACTCTCTCTCTCACACACTCTTTCTCTCTTTCTCACTCACTCACTCTCTCTCTCTCTACACTACTACACTTTTTCTGTAAGCAGCCAATCAGAGAGGTGCACACAAAAAAAAGCCTAAATGAAAGGGCACGTTAAAATCTTTGTTTTAACTTGCAAGTTGCTAGTTGAAATAAATGTGGTTTGGATCCTTGTGTTACAGTGTTGTGTGGGTTATTATGTAAGTAATTAACTATTTGAGGTTGCAATAGTATTAATGTTATTGCAGATATATCCACTTAAACTTGTGAACTTTAAATTACAGAGACGTAAAGGTGCAAAAGAGAAATGTTGGGCCCAATTATGAGTGGAGCGCAAATGTTTGTGTATAATTGAAAGGGGTTTATTTCATGTTTGTTGAGCTTACTGCTGGTATTACGAGTTGAAAGTAAATGTGATCGCTTGAGCGCAATCGCAATTCATGCTAGAATGATTACTGCGTCCTCAGAGCTATGGTTAACTGTTTCATGAAACAAAAAAGTTGTACAAAACACATTAAAAATACTTTACAACGTATAGTTACACTCATAATAACACTATCTAATAAAAAAATATTTAAAAAAATTGCATAAAAAGGGCTCAAACATATGAGGTCTCAAGTTTTAGAAAAAAGTCAGAAAAATGCCTTTAAATAGAGATACATACATATACATGGCTAAATATATATTTATAGACATATACACATAAATACATATGTATACATACTGTATATATATATATGTATATATATATATATGTATATATATATATATACAAGTGCAGTGGAGCCCTTTGCAGTTAAGTAGATGAAACATGTAAAGCATATTTCTGCAATATTTATATTTAATAAAGTGTTATAGTGTATATTTACTGTAAATATTTCACATTCCAATGTTCTGCGCATAGCAGAATATGTTCTAAGTATCTATAAATATATATTCCTATATATACCTGTATATATCTATACCTAAATATAATTTTATATATATATATATATATATATATATATATATATATATATATATATATATAGGTATAGATATATATTGTTCCAAAACACCATCAAATATATGTAGAAATATGTATTTATTAATTAATAAAACATATTCTGTTATGTGATGAACATTGTAATGTAAAATATTTATATCAGGTTAGCACACATGAGAATATGAGATTGGGTTTGTGCAAGACTTTCTTTTCTCTATTGACTTCCATTAGGGTTTTTGCACTCATCTGGTTAACGGGCAAGCAAAAAAGTTTACTTTCAACTCATAATACGAGCACAAAAAGCTTACTTCTAGCACAGTTAACGCTCGAGCAGGAGTGTTAATTAGCGCTCCACTTGTAGCCCGTTGTAGGGTGTTATGGCATTTTCCTGTAAAGCGGTGGGTTTCAATTGCATTGGGTATAGTTTCCGTTTTAGGAGGTAATACTGCATTACACACAAATGATAAAAATGTGCTTTTCTTTCCTAAGCTATGGTGAGTCCACGGCTTGAGTAATTACTGTTGGGAATATCACTGCTGGCCAGCAGGAGGAGGCAAAAAGCACTGCCAAGTATCACTCCCTTACCCCCAACCCCCAGTCATTCTCTTTGCCTTCGGTGCATGGAGGAGGTGAAGTTTAGGTGTCTTAAGAAAAGTTTTGATTTCATCTACAAGCAAGTTTTGGGGTATAGCCGTATTCCACGTCATTCCTTGCAGTCGGGTAGTGGTGGCTTTAAAGCAGTTAGGAACTTGTAAAGAGGTACTTACTGCGTTTTCCTAACAATTGCTGCCCTAGTTTAGAAAGCCAGAGTTGGCTGCTCTGTTCTTTCTTTTCAAAGGTCTCTGTGAGGAACTGTGTCCTCTCCCAGAAAATTTATATTTTATGAAGATATGGAACTGTGTCCTCTCATACCTTGTAACTGTCTACATGCTGGACAGCGGAGTAAGTAAGTGAGTAGTAAGTGCTTTTTCTTCCAGTTGGGAAGACCATGCACTTAACAAATTAAAAGACACTGCTTCTTTATTGAGACATAGATAATCCTGTTGTATGGGTTACACTGGGGCATGAAGCAGGCACTGTAGCATGTGTGAGACTAACATTTAAACTCTTTTAAAAAGAAAGGGTAAAATGTTTTTATTATGCTTTATTTTCTGACACATATTTACTTGATAAAACAATACAAGTTTAAACTGAAAGTAAGGCTGAACTTTCTTTTTCAGCAGCTTATTCATTTCCCCTTTGCTTTAAAATAAAACGATGCAACATTTTAAACTGTCAGGTTTGAAAAAACGGATATTTCTGTTATTTAGTGTACCAGGAAGCTATTTTTAGTGCGCCTCTGTGTAGCAGTAGTAATTTGAGCTTGGCAGTTGCGGTCACATGACCGGCTTTACTTCATAACGTTTCTGAGGAAAAAGTTGTTGTTTTTTCTCCTTTTCCGCTCTTAATTGGTAGCGATTGAACCTTCCACTTTGAAGGTTTTTTCCTGTACCGGACCGTGCTAGGGAGATTATCTCACAGAAATGGGAGAAACCAGGGGTGTCTTTTTCCCCGTCTCCCATTTTTAAGAAAATGTTTCCTGTCGAGGACTCCATTAAAGACCCTTGGTATACTGTACCCAAAGTTGAAGGCGTCATTTCCACTCTGGCTAAGAGAACCACTATTCTTATTGAGGATAGCTGCTCTTTTAAGGTTTTGATGGACAAGAAGCTGGAGGCTTATTTGAAAAAGATTTATGTTCATCAAGGTCTCCAATGGCAACCTGCAGTGTGTATTGACACCGTGACTAGTGCGGCATCTTATTGGTTTGATACCTTGTCTGATTCTCTTCAAGTAGAGACTTCCTTGGATGAAATTCAAGATAGGATTAAAGCTCTTAAGTTGGCCAATTCCTTTCTTGCAGATGCCATTTACAGGTTGTTAGACTAGGAGCTAAAACGTCTAGTTTCGCTGTCCTAGCCCGCAGAGCGTTATGGTTGAAATCCTGGTCTGCGGACATTTCCTCTAAAGTCAAGCTTCTGGCGATTCCTTACAAGGGCAAAACCTTGTTTGGACCCAGTTTGGCAGAGATTATCTTTGATATTACGGGTGGAAAAGTGTCTTTTCTACCTCAAGATAAGAAGAATATGCCTAAAGGATGTCAGAGTAATTTGTGTTCCTTTCGTAACTTTAGAGGAAAGCCTTCCCCTTTTTCTTTCAAGCAGGAACAATCCAAGTCTTCTTGGAAACTCAATCAATCTTGGAACAAGGGGAAAAAAATAAAAAAAAACCCGCAGCTGATTCCAAATCAGCATGAAGGGTTTGCCCCTGATCCAGGATCGGATCAGGTGAGGGGCAGACTTTCTCAGTTCTCTCAAGCCTGGATATGAGATGTCCCAGATCCCTGGACTGTGCACATAGTATCCCAGGGTTGCAAATTGGAATTCAAGACTTTTCCTCCCAGAGACAGATTATATCTCTCAAGATTATCTGCAGACCAGATAAAGAGAGAGGCGTTCTTAAAATGTATACAACATCTTTCCTCCCTGGGATTGATAGTTCCAGTTCCAGTGCAGGAACAGGGTCTCGGGGTCTACTCCAACCTATTTGTGGATCCTAAAAAAAAGGGAACTTTCCATTCCATTCTAGATTTGAAGTGTCTAAACAAGTTTCTCAAAGTTCCATCATTCAAGTGGAGACTATATGCTCCATTCTTCCTTTAGTACAAGAGGATTCCTGAGATTTGCCTTTCTGGACAAACATTTCCAGTCTGTGGCCCTTCCATTTGGTCTAGCCACGGCTCCCAGAATTTTTTTAAAGGTTCTGGGGGCTCTTTTGGCAGTGATCCATTCTCGTGGAATTGCTGTGGCACCCTATCTAGACGACATATTGGTTCAGGCGCCATCTTTTCAACAAGCAAAATCTCACACAGAGATATTGTTGTCTTTTCTTTGTTCCCACCCATGGATTTTGAATCTGGAAAAAAGCTCCCTTTCTCCTGCTACAAGAGTAGTGTTCTTAAGGACCATGATAGATTCTCTATTGATGAAGATTTTTCTGACAGAGGTTAGGAAAAACAAAATAATTTCCTCTTGCCTCTCTCTTCAGGCTACTGCTCATCCTTCAGTGGCTCAATGTATGGAGGTAATCGGTCTGATGGTGGCTTCCATGGACATCATTTCTTTTGCTTGATTCCATTTGAGAGCTCTCCAGTTGTGCATTCTCAGACAATGGAATGGCGACCATGCAGATCTAGCTCAGAGAATAGAGTTAGATCAGTCGTCAAGGGACTCTTTCCCATGGTGGATTTCTCAGGAACATCTGTCTCAGGGCACATGCTTTCGGAGACCTTCCTGGGTGATCATGACCATGAACGCCAGCCTGCTGGATTGCGGAGCAGTCTGGAAATTATTAAAAGCTCTTTCGACTTGGGAGGAGTCTGCTCTTCCCATCAACATCTTGGAGTTGAGGGCAATTTACAATGCTCTATTGGCTTGGCCTAAGTTGTCCTCAGCCCAGTTTATCAGGTTCCAGTCAGACATAACCTCTGTGGCTTACATCAATCACCAGGGAGGAACTCAGAGTTCCTTAGCCATGAAGGAGGTTACTTGGATTCTTCAGTGGGCAGAAACCCACAATTTCTGTCTATCTGCCATCCACATTCCAGGAGTAGACAACTGGGAAGCGGATTTTCTGAGCAAAAAGACTTTTCATCCCGGGGAGTGGGAACTCCATCCGGAGATGTTTTCCAACTTAGTCCTCAAATGGGGGTGCCGGAGTTAGATCTGATGGCGTCCCGTCAGAACGCCAAGGTTCCAATGTACGGTTCAAGGTCAAGAGATCCGCATGCCTTTCTGATAGATGCTCTGGCGGTTCCTTGGGTTTTCAGGTTGGCATACCTGTTTTCCTCCGTTTGCTCTTCTTCCATGAGTCATTGCTCATATCAAACAGGAGAGGGCGTTGATGATTCTAATAGCCCCTGTGTGGCCTCACAGGATCTGGTTTGCAGACCTAGTGGAGAGGTCATCTCTCCCACCTTGGAGACTCTGAAGAAGGTCCTCCTTCATACAAATCTCATTTCTCTGAAGCTGACTGCTTGGATATTGAAATCTTAATTCTGTCTAAGCGTGGTTTTTCTGAGTCGGTCATTGAGACCATGATTCAGGCTCGCAAACCTGTTACTAGAAAGATTTACCATAAGATATGGCGAAAATATCTTTATTGGTGTAAATCCAAAGGCTATTCTTGAAGTAGAATTTGAATCCCTAGAATTTTATCTTTTCTTCCGGAAGGCCTGGAGAAGGGATTGTCAGTCAGTACCCTGAAGGGTCAGATATCTGTTTTACTACACAAACGTTTTGGCAGATGTGCCAGATGTGCAATCTTTTTGTAAGGCCTTGGTCAAAATCAAGCCTGTCTTTAAGTCTGTTGCTCCTCCTTGAAGCCTTAACCTTGTTCTTAAAGTTTTACAGCTGGCTCCATTTAAGCCGTTGCATTCCATAGACATTAAGTTGTTGTCTTGGAAGGTTTTGTTTCTTGTTGCTATCTCTTCTGCTCGAAGAGTCTTGGAACTCTCAGCTCTGCAGTGTGATTCCCCTTATCTTTTTTTTCATGGCGATAAGGCGGTTCTTCATATTAAGTTAGGTTTCCTTCCTAGGGTTGTTTCTAATAGAAATATCAATGAGGAAATTGTTGTTCCCTCTCTGTGTCCTAATCCTTCTTCTTCCAAAGAATGTTAGTTACACAATTTGGATGTTGTACGTGCTCTTAAATTCTACTTACAGGCAACTAAGGATTTTCGCCAGTCCTCTGCCCTCTTTGTCTGTTTATCTGGGAAATGTAAAGATCAGAAAGCTACTGCTACTACTCTTTCTTTTTGGTTACGAAGTATAATTTGTTTGGCTTATGAGACTGCTGGACAGTAGCCTCCTGAGAGAATTACGGCTCATTCCACAAGAGCTGTTTCCTCTTCTTGGGCTTTCAAAAATGAAGCTTCTGTGGAACAAATTTGCAAGGCTGCAATTTGGTCTTCTCTACATACATTTTCCAAATTTTACAAATTTGATACTTTTGCCTCGCCTGAGGCTTCTTTTGGGAGAAAGGTTCTTCAAGTGGTGGTGCCTTCTGTTTAGGACTGCCTGTCTTGTCCCTCCCTATTTATCCGTATCCTCTAACTTTGGTATTGGTTCCCAACAGTAATTACTCAAGCCGTGGACTCACCATATCTTAGGAAAGAAAAACAAAATTTATGTTTACCTGATAAATTTCTTTCTTTCCGGATATGGTAAGTCCACGGCCCCACCCTTTATTTTAAGTCAGTTGTTGTTTTGACTATAACCTCAGGCACCTCTACACCGTGTCTTACTCCTTTTTCTCCATTTCCCTTCGGTCAAATGACTGGGGGTTGAGGGTAAGGGACTGATACTTGCCAGTTTAACTGTGGTGCTCTTTGCCTCCTCCTGCTGGCCAGGAGTGATATTCCCAACAGTAATTACTCAAGCCGTGGACTCACCATATCCGGAAATAAATACATTTATCAGGTAAGCATAAATTTTGTTTTTTTATTTTTTGCAGTGTCATTGCAGTTTGGGAGATTATTAGCCTCATTTATTTCTCATCTGCTACAATTTGTCACTGCCCCAATACCTATATACTAAAATATGCTTACAAGAATAGTGACACTGGTGGGTATATACCATGGCGCAGACAGAGTTAAAGTTCTGCGCCAGTGTCACTTTTTGTATATGTTGCTTGGGGAAGTGACACAAGGCGGCGAGAGAAACTGGTATCACTCTTAGTCGTCTACCTTTGGGTCACAGATTAAAGCTACATGAAAGAAAAAATTTCATAATTCAGATAGAGCATAGAACACTTCCCAATTTACTTCTATTATACATTTACCTCTTTTGTTGGACTCCTTTGGACTGCTTTGTTGAAATATTGCCCCTTTCTATGACAAAATACCTAGGTATGCTTTGGAGCACACACGTTTCTTAAGCACTATATGGCAGTTGTGTTTGCAACAATGTTTGCAACAACTTTCCAATTTATTTAGAATTTGTTTTGTTCAGAAATTGCTGATTGGTGGCTGCCAGTAGGACATTACTGCTCTTTCAACAAAGGATAACAAGAAAATGAAGCAAATTAGATAACAAAAGTAAATTGGATAGTTGCTAAAAAATTGTATTCTCTATCTGAATTGTGAAAGAAAATGTTTGGGTTTCATGTCCCTTTAAGGCAAATTGTGCATTTATATGGAGAATTTGGGTCTCCATTTGTGTGTTCAGATTTGAAGCTGAGTTAGACCCAGATATGCAAATGTCGGGGTTTGGTAGGAAACATTCACAGCCAAAAAAGGTGACATTGTGCATTTGCAACATACTGCACATACCTACAGTTATTTCTCTCTTGCGTGTGAGCATCTTTATGTGAAAGTGTGTGTACGGGGCATCAAGCTCCATAACCTGTCCCCCTGCTCTGAGGCGGCGGACAGAAATCGTCAGAAATCAACCCGATCGAATACGATCCCCTGACACCCCCTGCTAGCGGGCCGATTGGCCGCGAATCTGCAGGGGGCGACAAGTCCTATCTGTCTGGATAGCTCAGACTCACCTCCTCCTACACAGATATGTTCAGATTACTGCTAATTAGCAATGGTGACCATATTGCCGCTTTAAAAATGGACACATATGAAAAATACATATGTCAGGGCTCTTATACAAAACATTTCTTTAAACAGCTTTTTGAGTCACCAGCTCCTACTGAGCATGTGCAAGAATTCACAGAATATACGTATATGTATTTGTAATTGGCTGATGGCTGTCACATGATGATATAGGGGGAGTGGAAATAGACATAACTTTAAAATTTGTCAGAAAAAAATCTACTACTTATTTTAAGTTCAAACTAAGTGCTGTTGCATTGTCTTTTTATCATGCGTTTGTTTATTATGTAAATCTCCTGTATTTACTGGTCCTTTAATAGTTTCTTGTTATGCGATAACACTTAGGCAGAAAAGTCTAATTTATGTTGGAGTCAACTAATTGATGAAAGAAAATGTATTAACTTATAGTGATATCTCATTGACTATTTAAAGAGCATGTTAGTGCTGTTGATATTATTGCTACTCTGTTTCATATTCCCTATTATACCCCTGATAGGTTGTGAAAATATATTTGAAAATCCAATAATGACCTCTGTTTATTTTTGGATGTGGCTGCCTTTTCCTTGCAGTTTTTTGTTTGTTGTGGATTACACTATAGGATAACTTTATTATATGTAAAATTTAAGTTTTCCATATGTTTGTTTAAAGGGATACTAAACCCAATTTTTTTCCTTAAAGGGACACTAAACCCCAAATTTTTCTTTCATGATTCAGGTAGAGAATACAATTTTAAATTAAACAACATTAAAATGTACTTCTATTATCTAATTTGCTTCATTCTTTAGATACCCTTTGCTGAAGAAATAGCAATGCACATCGGTGAGCCAATCACATGAGGCATCTATGTGCAGCCACCAATCAGCAGCTACTAAACCTATCTAGATATGCTTTTTAGAAAAGGATATCAAGAGAATGAAACAAAATAGATAATAGAAGTAAATTAGAAATGTTTAAAATTGCATGCTCTTTCTAAATCATGAAAGAAAGAAAAAATGGGTTTCATGTCCCTTTAAAGGGACACTAAACCCCCAAAAATTACTTTCATGATTCAGATAGAGCAGGCAATTTTAAGCAATTTTCTAATTTACTTCTATTATCAATTTTTCTTCGTTCTCTTGCTATCTTTATTTAAAAAGCAGGAATGTGATGCAGAACCTGGGTTATGCTTGCTTATTGGTGGGTAAATGTCAGCCTCCAATAAGCGAGCGCTATCCATGGTGCTGAACCTAAAATGGACTGGCTGCTAAGATTTACATTCCTGCTTTTAAAATAAAGATATCAAGAGAACGAAGAAAAATTGACAATAGGAGTAAATTAGAAAGTTGCTTAAAATTTCATGCTCTATCTGGATCATGAAACAAAAAAATTGGGTTCAGTGTCCCTTTAATGATTAAGATAGAGCATGTAATTTTAGGAGCCAGCCCATTTTTGGTTCAGCAACTGGGTACCGCTTGCTGATTGGTGGCCACTAATAAGCAAGCGTTATTCATGGTGCTGAACCAAAAATGGGCCGGCTCCTAAGCCTTAAATTCCTGCTTTTTAAATAAAGATCGCAAGAGAACGAATACAAATTAAAAATAGGAGTAAATTAGAAAGTTGCTTAAAACTGTATACTCTATCTAAATCATGAAAGAAAAAAAATTGGGTTTAGTATCCTTTTAATTTTAGTACAGACATTTTTTTTGTACACTGATGTAGTTGACACATTCCGTATTGAACCTCTTATTTCACTCTGTCATTATTATACTTGGCTAGCTATTGTCTGTAATATTTGTTTTGAAACTTATATATATATCAATTTGAAAAAATATTGAAAGTACAAAGAAAAAGTCTCAAAATACTTATTAATTTGTATTAAAAATGTGAAACAAAATGCAAACTTATGTTGTAAAATTCTTTTTTAATGTACCCAGAGAAAAAATAAATGTACACATTAAAAAATCGTATTAATTTCAAACTACAAAGTTAAAATCCCAACCAAAAAACAAAATTCAAAGGGTAATTTAGTTTTCTATTGTAAATTGAGTCTCGCACCCTTGTCAAGTTGGAGGAATAGTGGTGTTCCTTGGGCGTATCTGAAGTTCCCTCAGTCTTTAATCATATTACGTCTGAATTGTATATTGCCAAATGTAAGCTGGTAAGTTTGTTTCAAAATACACAATATTCTGATTTTACAGGTAGAAAGGGACACATATGTGAGACTAAAAACGAATCACAAGTTTTTAAAAAAATGTGCTCCAAGGTGCGCCTTTGCGTTACTTTCTTTGGGCCCGATTCTAACAATTTCAGCTTCACGGAGAGAAATCATCAGCTTATTTTACTGAGTATTATCTTGGAAAGTAAGTGTCTCTCTTTAACATAAAGCATATAGGTGAAATCTCCTTAATGGGATACATAGTTTTCAAGGTAAAGCATGTCTTTAAAACAATCACTGATTGGCCTCATAATACTGACAAGGCATCTTATAGAATCTTGCCAGACCAGAGAGCTTTTTAGAATTGGGGCCCTATGTGAAGAAGATCACCGCTGACCAGGAAATCCAGGTCTAGTGTTACAAGTATTAGCGTGATATTTCACTCTATGACAAAGAATTTTCAAGCCCAAAATGGGAAGCAATCATTCACAGTGTTCTCCAAATACATTTTTGCCAGCTGTGTGGTGTTCCGAAGTAGGGGGGTGGAGGTAGTGTAATATTTTGTAACATTTTAACATTTTCTGTCATTTATAAATGTTATTTAAGCTACCTAAAGCACAAATTAATTGCATATTTTAACGTAAATTGATTACATGATAATTTGATCAACAAACATTGAAAATATTCAATATTAACTGTTATCTTAATATTGTCTTAAATTTTAGCCGGGTGGTCAGTAAAATCAGCCGGGTGGTGTGCCCACTAAAAATGCCCTGAGGAGAACACTGATTCAAATTGAATAAGATATTACCTGTAGCCCCCTACCCTTGTTCATGCCTCCAAACATTTGCTGATACCTTCTGGAATTGGGAGGTCAAGAATGAGTGAGGGAGATTTGTGGCTGGAGCCATGGGTGTTCTGTAGGCGGAGCCAGGGGTGTTCTGTGGACAGGACCTGACAGGTGGAGGCAAAGTCTGAAGTGTTATGTGGATGGGTGTGGACTGATCATGGCCAAAATCATGTGGATTGTTCATGGAGTTGGTAAAGTCACTTTAGAAAATAAGACTTTTATAGCAAATGAAAAGCTGCAGGAGAGACAGACAGAGGGGCTGAGCGCTGAAACTGTGACAATCACACAATATGTGCGACAGCTGGAAGCCTTGACTATTAACCTCTTAATGCAGGAACTATTATAACTTCATCAAAGGACCCTCCTATGCAACACCTTCCAGTGTATCCACGGCTGGCTCAACCATGGGACCAAGTGGGTCCAAGGGGCAGGGGGTGACTTAGTCACTGTCAGACACAGACCATTATGCACAAAGACACAGAATCGGTAAGGGGTGACATTAAAGGTGGGACAAGTGCACCTCTGCCCTAACTTCCTTCCAACTTATTGCACAATTGTGCATAAGCATTGGTTGCATGCAGGTAGGCAGGCTTAGTAAGGACAGCGGCCAGGCTAGTTGGATTGATATGCTAATCAGTAATGTTACTACTGGGGGGGCATCATTGCATTCTAGGACCCAGGCAGCACAATTTCTTGTGCCGGCCCTGAGTGTATCCCCATCTCTCAGGGGACCCTGTGCATCTTTGGGACTTCTCCTAAAATCTACCACCCACCCGTAATAAAAACAACATAGCACGCTCCTAAATCTTTTATTTCTTTCATGTAATTGGCAGGAGTCCATGAGCTAGTGATGTATGGGATATACAATCCTACCAGGAGGGGCAAAGTTTTCCAAACTTCAAAATGCCTATAAATACACCCCTCACCACACCCACAATTCAGTTTTACAAACTTTGCCTCCTATGGAGGTGGTGAAGTAAGTTTGTGCTAAGATTTTTACGTTGATATGCACTTCTCAGCATTTTGAAGCCCGATTCCTCTCAGAGTACAGCGAATGTCAGAGGGACGTGAAGAGAGTATCACCTATTGATTACAATGATCTTCCTAACAGGGATCTATTTCATAGGTTCTCTGTTATCGGTCGTAGAGATTCATCTCCTACCTCCCTTATTCAGATCGATGATATACTCTCATATTCCATTACCTCTACTGATTCTCGTTTCAGTACTGGTTTGGCTATCTGCTATATGTGGATGGGTGTCTCTTGGAAAGTATGTTTCATTTACTTAAGACACTCTCAGCTATGGTTTGGCGCTTTATATATAAAGTTCTAAATATATGTTTGTACTTATATTTGCCATGATTCAGGTTTATCAGTATATTTCCTTTTTGCAGACTGTCAGTTTCATATCTGGGAAATGTTTTAAAAAAAAAAAAAAAAAAATTCTTACCTGAGGTTTTCAAATTGACTCTTTCTAAATTGCGGGCTGTATTAGGCTTGCGAGAGTGCAAAATGCTATAATTTATTGCGTCATTCTTGGCGTGAGACTTTTTTGGCGCGAAAAATTACGTTTGTTGACGCAAATTTGTCATTTCCGGCGTCTTAGTTGGCGCCGAGTCTTTTCACGTGGTTGCATCATCTTTGGCGCTAAACATTTTTTCGTTATTTAAGACCTCATTCCTTTTGCCTCTGGTCTTTTTTTCTATGTCAGAGGCTTATTCTGTTTGCATTTTTTCCCATTCCTGAAACTGTCATATAAGGAAATTGATAATTTTGCTTTATATGTTGTTTTTTCTTTTACATACTGCAAGATGTCTCAATCTGATCCTGTCTCAGAAACTACTACTGGAATCCTGCCGCCTGATATCGGTTCTACCAAAGCTAAGTGCATTTGTTGTAAACTTGTGGTAACTGTTCCTCCAGCTGTGGTTTGTAATAGTTGTCATGATAACTTTTACATGCAGAGAATGTTTCCATCAGTAGTAGTTTATTACATGTTGCTGGTCCATCAACATCTAATGCTCAGGATATTCCTGTAAATTTAAGAGAATTTATTTCTGATTCCATTCAAAAGGCTTTGTCTGACATTCCGCCTTCTAATAAACTAATAAAGTTTTAAAGGTCTTTTAAAACTTCTCATAGAGTTGATGAATTTTGTAATGACAGACAACATACTGATTTATCTATCTCTGATGAGGATCTGTCTGATTCAGAGGATCCTGCCTCAGATATTGACACTGACAAATCCTCTTATTTATTTAAAATAGAGTATATTCATTCTTTATTAAAAGAAGTTTTGATTGCATTAGATATGGAGGAGACTAGTCCTCTTGATACTAAAATTAGTAAACGTTTAAATTCGTTTTATAAACCTCATGTAGTTATTCCAGAGGTTTTTCCAGTTCCTGATGCTATTTCAGATATGATTTCTAAGGAATGGAATAGACTGGGTACTTCTTTTACTCCTTCTTCAAGGTTTAAAAAATTGTATCCTTTGCCTACTGATAGATTGGAGTTTTGGGAAAAGATCCCCAAAGTTGATGGGGCCATCTCTACTCTTGCTAAACGTACAACTATTCCTTCGGAAGATAGGAAGCTTGAATCTTATCTAAGGAAAGCTTATTTATGTTCAGGCCATCTTCTTAGGCCTGCTATTTCTTTGGCTGATGTTGCAGCTGCTTCAACTGTCTTTTACAAAGATATGACAAGTCCACGGATTTCATCCTTACTTGTGGGATATTAACCTCCTGCTAACAGGAAGTGGCAAAGAGCACCACAGCAGAGCTGTATATATAGCCCCTCTACCCTCAGTCATTCTCTTTGCCTGTGTTATAATAGGAAGACATGGTAAAGTGAGGTGTTAGTTTTAGTTTCTTCAATCAAGAAGTTTTTTATTTTAAATGGTACCGGTGCGTACTATTTTCCTCAGGGGGATATGGAAGAAGATTTCTGCCCTGAGGTTTGATGATCTTAGCATTTGTAACTAATATCCACGCTGGTTCCCAAAAGACTTCTGAAGGTAACCATGAGACATCTTCAATGTGGAGACCGGTTTTATGCTACAAGCAGCATTAAGGTATGTGCAACCTTTTTTTCTGAGGAGACTTGGTGTATCAGAACTGGCTGGCATTATTTCCCTGTATGGGAATGGGGTAAGCAGTAAAACCTATTTTAATAAGAGGGGTGTTACTGGAGTCCCTATATTATATTTATCATTAGTTGATATTTGGGCATTATGTGACATGTGAGATAATGTAAAGAACGATGTTTTATGTTTTTTATTTTTTGGCACTTAAAACTTATTGGTTTTATGCTTGAGGGTTGTATTGTGTGTGTATTTCTACTTTAGTGCAAAACTGCATTCCCATGCGGTGTTGTTTAGGCCTACTCCAACTTTTGACCTTAAGGGGTGGAGCCTATTTTGGCACATTTCCTTCAGGCTTAGCAGCAGCAAACAGTAACTCGGTGGCTCCTGGACTGTGTAGCTGGTCTGAAGGGTTGGAAACTTAATTTGAAGTACTCTGGGGGCAGGTAGGCGCCACAGCTCTGTGTAGAGGGTATTTTTATCTATCTTTTGACTAGATGTTGATATAAGTACTTCTAAAGCCTTATTTCTGTCTTTGTTTCTGGGTACAGTAATTTTTGGATTAACCAATGATATTTAAGTTAAATTTGGGAATAATTTAACGTTTGTTGTGCATTTTGGAAAAATTGTTCACTTTTTCTTTTCTTAAAGACACAGTACACGTTTTTTTCTAATGTTTATTTTATACTATAAATAAGTGTTTAAACAACTTTTGTGGTATTACTAGTCTGTTCAACATGTCTGACATTGAGGTTTCTCATTGTTCTATGTGTTTATAAGCTATTGTGCAACCCCATCTAACATTGTGTAACTTTTGTACTGAAAGGGCTTTACAATGTAAAAAGCATATTTTAAATAAAGTAAGTGTGCCTAAGGATGATTCTCAGTCTGAAGAGAATCAGGATATGCCATCCAATTCTCCCCAAGTGTCACAACCTTTAACGCCCACACAAGCGACGCCTAGTACTTCTAGTGCGTCTAATTCCTTTTCTCTGCAGGAGATGGCTGCAGTTATGTTAACTACCCTTACAGAGGTATTATCTAAATTACCAGTGTTGCAGGGTAAACGCAGTAGGTCAAGTATTAATGTAAATACTGAATCCTCTGATGCTTTATTAGCTATTTCCGATGTTCCCTCACAGTGTTCTGAGTTGGGGATCAGGGAATTACTGTCTGAGGGTGAAATTTCTGATTTAGGGAATGTTTTGCCTCAGACAGATTCGGATGCTATGTCATTTTAATTTAAGCTTGAACATCTCCGCCTGTTACTTAAGGAGGTGTTAGCGATTCGGGATGATTGTGACCCTATTGTGATTCCTCCAGAGAAATTGTGTAAAATGGATAAATATTTGGAAGTACCTACTTACACTGATGTTTTTCCGGTTCCTAAAAGAATTTTGGAAATTGTTAGAAAGGAATGGGATAGACCAGGTATACCGTTTTCTCCCCCTCCTAATTTTAAGAAAATGTTTCCCATATCAGATACCATTCGGGACTCATGGCAAACGGTCCCTAAGGTAGAGGGAGCTATATCTACCCTAGCTAAGCATACTACTATACCCATTGAGGATAGTTGTGCTTTCAAACACCCTATGGATAAGAAATTAGAGGGTCTTCTAAAGAGAT
Source organism: Bombina bombina (assembly GCF_027579735.1). Classification (NCBI taxonomy): domain Eukaryota; kingdom Metazoa; phylum Chordata; class Amphibia; order Anura; family Bombinatoridae; genus Bombina; species Bombina bombina. The sequence goes on along the minus strand of NC_069499.1, from coordinate 1,554,115,016 downwards.
TATTTGTTAATCAGGGGTTTCTTTTACAACCTACGGTTTGCATTGTTCCAGTAACTACTGCAGCAGCCTTTTGGTTTGAGGCTCTAGAAGAGTCTCTTAAGGTTGAGATTCCATTAGATGACATCTTATATAGAATTAAGGCTCTAAAGCTAGCTAATTCTTTTATTTCTGATGCCGCTTTTCAAATTGCTAAATTAGCGGCAAAAAATGCAGGATTTGCTATTTTAGCACGTAGGTCATTGTGGTTCAAATCTTGGTCTGCTGATGTGTCATCAAAACATAAGCTTTTAGCTATTCCCTTTAAAGGTACGACCCTTTTCGGGCCAGAATTGAAGGAAATCATTTCTGATATTACAGGAGGTAAAGGCCATGCCCTACCTCAGGATAAATCGGTTAAAATAAAGGGGTAAACAGAATAATTTTCGTTCCTTTTGGAACTTTAAAGGAGGACCCCCCGCTTCTTCTTCTTCCTCAAAGCAGGAAGGGAATTTTACCCAATCTAAGTCAGTGTGGAGACTTAATCAGAACTGGAATAAGGGTAAACAATCCAAAGAGCCCGCTGCTGCTCCTAAGATAGCATGAAGGGGCGGCCCCCAATCCGGGACTGGATCTAGTAGGTTGTAGACTTTCTTTCTTTGCTCAGGCTTGGGCAAGAGATGTTCAGGATCCCTGGGCACTAGAAATAGTGACCCACGGTTATCAATTGGAATTCAAGGATTTTCTCCCAAGAGGGAGATTTCATCTTTCAAAGTTATCTGCAAACCAGATAAAAAGAGAGGCGTTCTTACGCTGTGTAAAAGACCTTTCTACTATGGGAGTAATTTGTCCAGTTCCAAAATTGGAACAGGGACAGGGGTTTTACTCAGACCTATTTGTGGTTCCCAAAAAAGAGGGAACTATCAGACCCATTTTAGATCTCAAGTGTCTAAACAAGTTTCTCAGAGTCCCATCATTCAAGATGGAGACTATACGAACAATCTTACCAATGATCCAGGTGGGTCAATATATGACTACCGTGGATTTAAAGGATGCTTACCTTCATATTCCAATCCACAAGGATCATCATCGGTTTCTAAGGTTTGCCTTTTTGGACAAACATTATCAGTTTGTGGCTCTTCCTTTCGGGTTGGCCACAGCACCCAGAATCTTCAAAGGTTATAGGGTCTCTCTTGGCGGTTCTCAGACCAAGAGGAATATCGGTGGTGCCTTTTCTGGACGATATTCTGATTCAGGCGTCAACATATCATCTGACAAACTCTCACACGGACACAGTGTTGTCTTTTCTGAGAACCCACGGCTGGAAGGTGAACATAGAGAAGAGTTCACTTGTCCCACAGACAAGGGTTCCTTTCTTGGGAACTCTGATAGACTCGGTAGCCATGAAGTTTTTTCTGACAAAGGTCAGAAAATCAAAGATTCTAAATACTTGCTGAGCACTTCAGTCCATTCCTCGGCCATCAGTGGCTCAGTGTATGGAGGTAATTGGATTTATGGTAGCGGCAATTGACATTGTTCCGTTTGCTCGCTTTCATCTCAGATCACTGCAACTGTGCATGCTCGGACAGTGGGGATTATGCGGATTTATCTCCTCAGATAAATCTGGATCAAGAGACCAGAAACTCTCTTCTTTGATGGTTGTCGCCGGATCATCTGTCCCAAGGGACTTGTTTCCGCAGACCCTCGTGGGTGATAGTGACAACAGATGCCAGTCTTCTGAGCTGGGGTGTAGTTTGGAACTACCTGAAGGCTCAGGGTGTTTGGACTCAAGTGGAGTCTCTACTTCCAATCAATATTCTGGAACTGAGAGCAATATTCAATACGCTTCAGGTGTGGCCTCAGTTGGCTTCGGCCAAATTCATCAGATTCCAGTCGGACAACATCACAACTGTGGCATTTATCAATCATCAGGGGGGAACAAGGAGTTCCTTAGCAATGATAGAGGTTTTGATAATCAACTCTTGTCATCTGTCAGCAATCTACATCCCAGGAGTAGAGAACTGGGAAGCAGATTTTCTAAGTCGGCAGACTTTTCATCCGGGTGAGTGGGAACTTCACCTGGAGGTATTTGCCTCATTGATTCTCAGATGGGGCAGACCGGAATTGGATTTCATGGCATCTCGGCAGAATGCCAAGCTTCCAAGATACGGATCCCAGTCAAGGGATCCTCAGGCTGAACTGATAGATGCCTTGGCAGTGCCTTGGTTGTTCAGCCTAGTTTATGTGTTTCCGCCGTTTCCTCTCCTTCCACGCGTGATTGCTCGAATCTAACAGGAGAGAGCTTCAGTGATCCTGATAGCGCCTGCATGGCCACGCAGGATTTGGTATGCGGATCTAGTGGACATGTCCTCTCTGCCACTGTGGAAACTTCCATTGAGACAGGACCTTCTCATTCAAGGTCCTGTTCAACATCCAAATCTAATTTCTCTGCAGCTGACTGCGTGGAGATTGAACGCTTGATTTTATTGAAGCAAGGATTCGGTCATCAATACTTTGATATAGGCTAGAAAGCCTGTCACTAGAAAAATCTATCATAAGATATGGTGTAAATATCTTTATTGTTGTGATTCCAAGAGTTACTCATGGAGTAAAGTTGGGATTCCTAGGATTCTGTCTTTTCTCCAAGAAGGATTGGAGAAAGGGTTATCAGCAAGTTTCTTAAGGGGACAAATTTCAGCTTTGTCAATTCTGTTTCACAAACGTTTGGCAAATGTACCAGATGTTCAGTCTTTTTGTCATTACTCCTCCCTGGAGTTTGAATTTAGTTCTTCGAGTTCTTCAAGGGGTTCCATTGGATATCAAATTGTTATCCTGGAAAGTTCTGTTTTTAGGTTGTTTCAAATAAGAATATTAATCAGGAAATTGTTGTTCCTAACCCTTCTCCTAAGAAAGAGTGTATGTTGCATAATTTGGATGTGGTCCGTGCCTTAAAGTTTTACTTACAGGCAACTAAGGTTTTTCGTCAATCTTCTTCTTTATTCATTGTTATTCTGGAAAGCGTAAGGGTCAGAAAGCTATGGCTACCTCTCTTTCTTTTTGGCTGAGAAGTAACATACGTCTGGCATATAAGACTGCTGGACAGCAGCCTCCTGAAAGAATTACGGCTCATTCTACTAGGGCTGTGACTTCCACATAGGCTTTTAAAAGTGATACATCTGTTGAACAGATTTGTAAAGCTGCAACTTGGTCGTCCCTTCACACTTTTTCCAAATTTTCCAAATTTGATACTTTTGCTTCTTCTGAGGCTATTTTTGGGAGAAAGGTTCTTGAAGCAGTGGTGCCTTCCGTTTAGGTTCCTGTCTTGTCCCTCCCTTTCATCCGTGTCCTATTGCTTTGGTATTGGTTTCCCACAAGTAAGGATGAAATCCGTGGGCTCGTCATATCTTTGTAAAAGAAAACTAAATTTATGCTTACCTGATAAATTACTTTCTTTTACGATATGACGAGTCCACAGCCCACCCTGTTCTTTTTAAGACAGTTTTTCTTTATATTTTTTGTAAACTTCAGTCACCTCTGCACCTTTTAGCCTTTCCTTTTTCTCTTCCTATACCTTCGGCCAAATGACTGAGGTTGGAGGGGAAGGGGAGGGGCTATATATACAGCTCTGCTGTGTTCCTCTTTGCCACTTCCTGTTAGCAGGAGATTAATATCCCACAAGTAAGGGTGAAATCTGTGGACTCGTCATATCGTAAAAGAAAGTAATTTATCAGGTAAGCATAAATTTAGTTTTTTGGTTGGAAACTTTAGCGCAACAAGTATCAGATCATAATGTGTATAGCATTGTTAAATTAATTCAACATGCTAATAATTTCATTTGTGATGCCATTTTTTATATCATCAGAATTGATGTTAGATATATGTATTTAGATATTTTAGCTAGAAGAGCTTTATGGCTTAAATCTTGGAATGCTGATATGACTTCTAAATCGACATTGCTATCTCTTTCTTTCCAAGGTAATAAATTATTTGGTTCTCAGCTGGATTCTATAATTTCAACTGTCACTGGGGGGAAGGGAGCTTTTTTGCCACAGGATAAAAAATCTAAGGGTGAATTTAAAGCTTCTAACCGTTTTCATTCCTTTCGACAGAATAAGGAACAGAAACCTAGTCCTTCCCCTAAGGAATCTGTCTCCAATTGGAAGCCTTCCTCAATCTGGAATAAATCCAAGCCATTTAAGAGATCTAAACCAGCCCCCAAGTCCGCATGAAGGTGCGGCCCTCATTCCAGCTCAGCTGGTAGGGGGCAGATTAAAATTTTTCAAGGATGTTTGGATAAATTCAGTCCAAAATCATTGGATTCAGAACATTGTCTCTCAGGGGTACAGAATAGGTTTCAGAGTAAGACCGCCTGTGAGAAGTTTCTTTCTCTCACGCATTCCAGTGAACCCATAGAAAGCGCAGGCTTTCCTGAAGTGTGTTTCAGACCTGGAGTTATCTGGGATAATTGTGCCAGTTCCTTTTCAGGAACAGGGTCTGGGGTTTTATTCAAATCTGTTCATTGTCCCAAAGAAAGAAAATTCATTCAGACCAGTTCTGGATCTAAAAGTCTTGAATCGTTATGTAAGAGTACCAACATTCAAAATGGTGACTATAAGGACTATTCTGCCTCTTGTTCAGCAAGGGCATTATATGTCCACAATAGACTTACAGGATGCATATCTTCATATTCCAATTAATCCAGATCACTATCAGTTCCTGAGATTCTCTTTTCTAGACAAGCATTACCAATTTGTTGCTCTTCCTTTTGGCCTAGCGTCAGCTCCAAGGATCTTTTCAAAGGTTCTCGATGCCCTACTCTCTGTAATCAGAGAGCGGGGTATTGCGGTATTTCCTTATTTGGACGATATCTTGGTACTTGCTCAGTTTTTACGTTCTGCAGAATCTCACACAAATCAACTAGTGTTGTTTCTTCAAAGACATGGTTGGAGGATCAATTTACTAAAAAGTTCTTTGATTCCTCAGACAAGGGTAACCTTTTTAGGTTTCCAAATAGATTCAGTATCCATGACTCTGTCTCTAACAGACAAGAGACGTCTGAAATTGGTTGCAGCCTGTCGGAACCTTCAGTCTCAATCATTCCCTTCAGTAGCTATGTGCATGGAGGTTTTAGGTCTCATGACTGCAGCATCGGACGCGATCCCCTTTGCTCGTTTTCACATGAGACTTCTTCAGCTTTGTATGCTGAACCAATGGTGCAGGGATTATACAAGAATATCACAATTAATATCCTTAGATCCCAATGTTTGACTATCTCTGACTTGGTGGTTAGATCACAATCGTATAGTTCAAGGGGCCTCTTTTGTTCGTCCAACCTGGACTGTGATCACAACAGATGCGAGTCTTTCAGGTTGGGGAGCTGTCTGGGGATCTCTGACAGCACAGGGGGTTTGGTAATTTCAAGAGGCGAGATTACCAATAAATATTTTGGAACTCCGTGCGATTCTCAGAGCTCTTCAGTTTTGGCCTCTATTGAAGAGAGAGCCATTTATTTGTTTTCAGACAGACAATGTCAAAACTGTGGCATATGTCAATCATCAGGGTGGGACTCACAATCTTCAAGCTATGAAAGAAGTATCCCAGATACTTGTGTGGGCAGAATCCAGCTCCTGTCTAATTTCTGCGGTCCATATCCCAGGTATAGACAATTGAGAAGCGGATTATCTCAGTCGTCAAGCTTTATATCTGGGAGAGGGGTCTCTTCACCCAGATGTGTTTTTTCAAATTTTTCAGATGTGGGGGCTTCCAGAAATAGATCTGATGGCATCTCATCTAAACAAGAAACTTCCCAGGTACCTGTCCAGGGATCCTCAGGCGAAAGCAGTGGATGCATTGACACTTCCTTGGAGTTATCAACCTGCCTATATTTTTCGCCTCTAGTTCTTCTTCCAAGAGTAATTTCCAAGATCATCATGGAGCAATCATTTGTACTGCTGGTAGCTCCAGCATGGGCTCTCAGGTTTTGGTATGCGGATCTTGTTCGGATGTCCAGTTGCCAACCCTGGCCACTTCCACTAAGGCCAGACCTTCTATCTCAAGGTCCGTTTTTCCATCAGGATCTCAAATCATTAAATTTAAAGGTATGGAAATAGAACGCTTAGTGCTTAGTCATAGAGGTTTCTCTGACTCAGTGATTAATACTATGTTGCAGGCTTGTAAATCTGTTTCTAGAAAGATTTATTATCGAGTTTGGAAGACTTACATTTCATGGTGTTCTTCTCATAAATTCTCTTGGCATTCTTTTAGAATTCCTAGAATTTTACAGTTTCTTCAGGATGGTTTGGATAAAGGTTTGTCTGCGAGTTCCTTGAAAGGACAAATCTCTGATCTTTCTGTTTTATTCCACAGAAAAATTGCTAAACTCCCTGATATTCATTGTTTTGTACATGCTTTGGTTCATATAAAGCCTGTCATTAAATCAATCTCTCCTCCTTGGAGTCTTAATTTGGTTTTGAAGGCTTTTCAGGCTCCTCCGTTTGAGCCTATGCATTCTTTGGACATTAAATTGCTTTCTTGGAAAGTGTTGTTTCTTTTGGCCATCTCATTCTTTGTGTCCACATCCTAAGAATTCTTTGGAAAGATCTTTACATTCTTTGAATGTGGTGAGAGCTTTGAAATATTATATTGAAGCTACTAAAGATTTCAGGAAGACTTCTAGTCTATTTGTTATATTTTCTGGTTCTAAGAAAGGTCAGAAGGCTTCTGCCATTTCTTTGGCATCTTGGTTAAAGCTTTTGATTCATCACGCTTATTTGGAGTCGGTTGACTCCCGGCCTCAGAGGATTACAGCTCATTCTACTAGGTCAGTTTCCACTTCCTGGGCTTTTAAGAATGAAGCTTCAGTTGATCAGATTTGCAAAGCAGCAACTTGGTCTTCTTTGCATACATTTACTAAGTTCTACCATTTTGATGTTTTTTCTTCTTCAGAAGCAGTTTTTGGTAGAAAAGTTCTTCAGGCAGCTGTTTCAGTTTGATTCTTCTGCTTATATTTTCAGTTTTTTTCTTTTCCTTTATAAGATTAAAACTTATGATTTGGGTTGTGGATTAATTTTTTCAGCAGAATTGGCAGTCTTTATTTTTTATCCCTTCCTCTCTAATGACTCTTGTGTGGAGTTCCACATCTTGGGTATTGCTATCCCATACGTCACTAGCTCATGGACTCTTGCCAATTACATGAATGAAAACATAATTTATGTAAGAATTTACCTGATAAATTCATTTCTTTCATATTGGCAAGAGTCCATGAGGCCCACCCTTTTTATGGTGGTTATGATTTTTTTGTATAAAGCACAATTATTCTAATTCCTTTGTTTATGCTTTTGCTCCTTTCTTTATCACCCCACTTCTTGGCTATTCGTTAAACTGAATTGTGGGTGTGGTGAGGGGTGTATTTATAGGCATTTTGAGGTCTGGGAAACTTTGCCCCTCCTGGTAGGAATGTATATCCCATACGTCACTAGCTCATGGACTCTTGCCAATATGAAATAAATTAATTTATCAGGTAAATTCTTACATAAATTATGTTTTCTTACTAGATATGCATCTAAAACCTTCTGGCCACAGTAACAAGGATGAATTGCAGTCCTCATCATCATCATAGGTCTGGGCTTCACCTGGGCAGAACACTGACTCAAATAGTAATGAAATCCTTTAATGCATTTATGTTTAAACTATATTGTCCCTTTAAATGCTATTAATATTTTACTCAAACATTATTTATTAATAAAAGGAGGGTGTGAACAATTTATGTATGGCTTATATTGCTTATGAGATGGAACTTTCTGTGATGTCATCAGATATGCAAATTACTACAGATATTTTTCATAGTTGGCAGATACTGTATGTCCATTTTAAAGAGATTAAATATAAAACATCTAACATTCAGTTGCTGATAGTGTTTATTTTTAAAGCACAAAAGTTTGTCTATAATTCACAGGTTAAATCTACCTGCAAGTTACCACAGTTGGCAAAAGACATGGTCGCATTGAATCAGGAGAAGGGACGACCTTTATCAAAGATGTTGGGTCTGAATGCACATTCCTAGTTAATTATACACTTTCATGGGTGAGTCAGATAGATTCTTTCTCAGTTTGTCACTAGGAACACATAAATGCACACACAGTGCTGGGGCTGTGCTGAATAAGGAGGGACGACCGACATTCCATTGTGTGACCAGACCAGACTAACAGGTAAAACAGCTGGGAGGCTCCCCCAGTATAACCCAAAACATAAATCCAAAGCCCCTCTAGAAACTTGACAGATCTGGATCTTGTCTATAAATAAATGATGCTTTAAGGAACACAATAGTGTGATATTAAAGTGCTAGAATATTGTACTATTGCATTACTGTGTTCCGCTGTTTGTTTAACTTCTGCAAAGAGTTTAAACTCACAATTAAAGTCTTTTCCAGAGTAACAACAACACACTTCTTCTATACTGGACGTGAGCGGTGAGCCAATCAGGATAGTCGATTGTGCGTAGCTGCCAGTCATTGCTGGGTAACAGACAGGCAGAGTCATTTTGTTTTAGGGCTGTGTGAAAATGTGATTTAAAAAAATGTACAGAAAGAGTGGCAGCAAGACAAAATGCAGGACACTTGGGACCTCTGCACAAGCACACCTAAGACCCATGATTGAAAAGAAAATAATTCTTCTTTACTAGTAGTGGGTAACATAGTATAGTATTCTAGATTGCACATGGCAAATCAATTCCAGGGGGCCAATTTACTAATGTGCGGATGGACAGACATGATCCGCTGTAGCATGTCCGCCGCACATCGATAAATGCCGACAGTATACGCTGTTGGCATTTATCATTACACAAGCATTTCTAGTGAAATGCTTGTGCAATGTTGCCCCCTACACACCCCCGGCCGCTAGCAGGGGGTGTCAATCAATCCGATCGTATTCGATCGGGATGATTGCTGTCCGCCGCCTCAGAGGTGGAGGACGAATTAAGGAGCAGCGGTCTTAAGAACGCTGCTTCTTAACTCTTGTTTCCAGCGAGCCTGAAGGCTCGTGCGGAAACAGATGCATTGATGGGTTGATAAATCGACCCCCAGGTGTTACTCTGTATTCCTGTATTAAGCTGTATAAATACACTTATATGTCTGTATGGAAGATAGCTTGGTACACACCAAAACAAGTGGACTGATAGACTATATGCAGATTATGAGTGGAACACAAAATATCGCTTATGAGAGCGCAATATTTGCACTCCACTCAGTAATACCAGCCCATGCAAATGTGCGTTGTTATTACGAGTTAGGTGCAATGCAAACGCGACTTCGCATTCACATTGCGTGAAAGCTTTGCGCTCACAACAGCGTGCTTCCATAGGATCCAATGGAAGCCTCGATCTCATGCCATCAGACACAGCTGAGAACCTAGTGCAGCGAAGGTGGAAAGTCGTGCAAGGTTGAGCAGCAAATATTAAATGCATATGAGCATATTCATATATATTTAAGTGTTAATATGTGTATATAATCATATACTGTACATATATATTTATAGAGAACATACAGTTCCCCATAGACCGCAATGTAAAGGCACTTTTCAGTGTCGTATATTTCTAGCACTACACAACGGCTCACTTTAAGCCCATAAAACTGCTTTGTGCAGTGATTGTTTTAAAAATGAAAGATGCTGATATATTTTTTTTTTATAACAGGGATATGCACACTTAATTTTGGGGGCAATTGGGGGGACCTTTTTAAAATTAACCAGAGGTCTGACCTCTGGTTAATTTTTAGAGCACTAATTGCTACCGCAAGCTTGCAGTAGCAATAATCAGTCACTTGTAATGGCTGTTTTTTTATTGTGTGCATTTATGGGCTCACAATAAATTAGTGCTCCACTTGTAATCTAGCCTTATATTGGGATTGATCTTGGTCATTAGCAATTCTATGCAACCAAACCCTGTGATTTAAGCAATTTATATACAGGGAGTGCAGAATTATTAGGCAAATGAGTATTTTGACCACATCATCCTCTTTATGCATGTTGTCTTACTCCAAGCTGTATAGGCTCGAAAGCCTACTACCAATTAAGCATATTAGGTGATGTGCATCTCTGTAATGAGAAGGGGTGTGGTCTAATGACATCAACACCCTATATCAGGTGTGCATAATTATTAGGCAACTTCCTTTCCTTTGGCAAAATGGGTCAAAAGAAGGACTTGACAGGCTCAGAAAAGTCAAAATAGTGAGATATCTTGCAGAGGGATGCAGCACTCTTAAAATTGCAAAGCTTCTGAAGCGTGATCATCGAACAATCAAGCGTTTCATTCAAAATAGTCAACAGGGTCGCAAGAAGCGTGTGGAAAAACCAAGGCGCAAAATAACTGCCCATGAACTGAGAAAAGTCAAGCGTGCAGCTGCGAAGATGCCACTTGCCACCAGTTTGGCCATATTTCAGAGCTGCAACATCACTGGAGTGCCCAAAAGCACAAGGTGTGCAATACTCAGAGACATGGCCAAGGTAAGAAAGGCTGAAAGACGACCACCACTGAACAAGACACACAAGCTGAAACGTCAAGACTGGGCCAAGAAATATCTCAAGACTGATTTTTCTAAGGTTTTATGGATTGATGAAATGAGAGTGAGTCTTGATGGGCCAGATGGATGGGCCCGTGGCTGGATTGGTAAAGGGCAGAGAGCTCCAGTCCGACTCAGACGCCAGCAAGGTGGAGGTGGAGTACTGGTTTGGGCTGGTATCATCAAAGATGAGCTTGTGGGGCCTTTTCGGGTTGAGGATGGAGTCAAGCTCAACTCCCAGTCCTACTGCCAGTTTCTGGAAGACACCTTCTTCAAGCAGTGGTACAGGAAGAAGTCTGCATCCTTCAAGAAAAACATGATTTTCATGCAGGACAATGCTCCATCACACACGTCCAAGTACTCCACAGCGTGGCTGGCAAGAAAGGGTATAAAAGAAGAAAATCTAATGACATGGCCTCCTTGTTCACCTGATCTGAACCCCATTGAGAACCTGTGGTCCATCATCAAATGTGAGATTTACAAGGAGGGAAAACAGTACACCTCTCTGAACAGTGTCTGGGAGGCTGTGGTTGCTGCTGCACGCAATGTTGATGGTGAACAGATCAAAACACTGACAGAATCCATGTATGGCAGGCTTTTGAGTGTCCTTGCAAAGAAAGGTGGCTATATTGGTCACTAATTTGTTTTTGTTTTGTTTTTGAATGTCAGAAATGTATATTTGTGAATGTTGAGATGTTATATTGGTTTCACTGGTAAAAATAAATAATTGAAATGGGTATATATTTGTTTTTTGTTAAGTTGCCTAATAATTATGCACAGTAATAGTCACCTGCACACACAGATATCCCCCTAAAATAGCTATAACTAAAAACAAACTAAAAACTACTTCCAAAACTATTCAGCTTTGATATTAATTAGTTTTTTGGGTTCATTGAGAACATGGTTGTTGTTCAATAATAAAATGAATCCTCAAAAATACAACTTGCCTAATAATTCTGCACTCCCTGTATATAATATACCGTTCACAGTACAGTGTTATCCTCCTTAGGACATCTGCCTGGGTGCAAACATGCAATGGATACTCCTGGAAAAACGGATGCACTCTCAGGTCTTTCTTAGTGAAGAAAAAATCTTTAATGATGCATGATTTTTTTCTTCACTAAGAAAGACCTGAAAGTGCATCCGTTTTTCCAGGAGTATATATATACACACAGAGAGAGAAGCATATATATATATATATATATATATATATATATATATATATATATATATATATATATATATATATACACACAGAGAGAAGCACAGAGAGAAGCATATATATATATATATACATATATATACACACACAGAGAGAAGCACAGAGAGAAGCATATATATATATATATATATATATACACACAGAGAGAAGCATATATATATATATATATACACACAGAGAGAAGCATATATATATATATATATATACACACAGAGAGAAGCATATATATATATATATATACACACAGAGAGAAGCACAGAGAGAAGCATATATATATATATATATATATAATAAACCAATCCTCAAAAAACTGAATTAGGAAAATGCAAATCACAGAGGTACCACAACCCTTTCACAGGTTTTTGTGACCTGTATCTATGACCACAAGGCAAGAGCAAGTATAGCTGAATAAATAAATTATTGTCTGCATTTATCTAACATTGTTACATATACAATATAAGTGCCAGTGTATTTCTTACATTAATGGATCCACTGATAACCCCACCCCCCAGAGTAAATACACCCTAATTGTGTTTTTCTTACACTATTAACCAAGCACCACTATCACCTGTAGTCCCCTACCCCTGTTCTTGCCTCCAAACATTTGCTGATAGCTTCTGTAATTGAGAGGTCAAGAATGAGTGAGGGAGATTTGTGGGCAGAGCCATGTGTATTCTGTCGGTGGAGCCATGGATGTTATGTGGACAGGGCCTGACAGGTGGAGGCAATAAAGTCTAAAATGTTATGTGGATGGGTGTGTACTGATCATGGCCTAAATCAGCTGGATTGTTCATGGAGTTGGTAATGTCACTTTAGAAAATAACTAGATTTAGAGTTCTGCGGTAGCCGTCAAAAGCAGCGTTAAGGGGTCCTAACGCTGCTTTTGGCCGCTGCTGGTATTTAGAGTCGTGTAGGTAAGGGTCTAATGCTCACTTTCAAGCCGTGACTTTTCCATACCGCAGATCCCCTTACGCCAATTGCGTATCCTATCTTTTCAATGGGCTCTTCCTAACGCCAGTATTTAGAGTCTTGGCTGAAGTGAGCAGTAGACCCTCTACCGACAAGACTCCAGCCGCAGAAAAAAGTCAGTAGTTAAGAGCTTTCTGGGCTAACGCCGGTTTATAAAGCTCTTAACTACTGTGCTCTAAAGTATAACGAATAATTACATTGTAGCTATTTTAGGATTTATATTTATTTTACAGGCAACTTTATATTTATTTTAACTAGGTACAATAGCTATTAAATAGTTATTTACTATTTAATAGCTACCTAGTTAAAATAATTACAAAATTACCTGTAAAATAAATCCTAACCTAAGTTACATTTAAACCTAACACTACACTAGCAATAAATTAATTAAATAAATTACCTACAATTACCTACAATTAAATAAACTAAACTAAATTACAAAAAAAACAAACACTAAATTACAAAAAAATAAAAAAAGATTACAAGAATTTTAAGCTAATTACACCTACTCTAAGCCCCCTAATAAAATAACAAAGCCCCCCAAAATAATAAAGGTCCCTACCCTATTCTAAATTAAAAAGTAACCAGCTCTTTTACCAGCCCTTAAAAGGGCTTTTTGCGGGGCATGCCCCAAAGTAATCATCTCTTTTGCCTGTAAAAATACCCCCACAATACCACCCCCCAACATTACAGCCCACCACCCACATACCCCTACTCTAACCCAACCCCCCCCTTAAATAAACCTAACACTACCCCCCTGAAGATCTCCCTACCTTGAGTCGTCTTCATCCAACCGGGCCGAAGTCTTCATCCGATGGGTCAGAAGAGGACATCCAGACCGGCAGAAGTCTTCATCCTATCCGGGCAGAAGAGGACATCCGGACCAGCAGACATCTTCATCCAAGCGGCATCTTCTATCTTCATCCATCCGGAGCAGAGCGGAGCCATCTTCTTCCAGCCAATAGCCAATAGAATGCAAGCTCAATCTGATTAGCTGATTGGAATCCGATAGCCAATCCGATTGAACTTGAATCTGATTGGCTGATTCAATCAGCCAATCAGATTTTTCCTACCTTAATTCCGATTGGCTGATAGAATCCTATCAGCCAATCGGAATTCGAGGGACGCCATCTTGGATGACGTCATTTAAAGGAACCTTCATTCGGCGAGTAGGCGTCGGGGAAAAAAGGATGGATCCGCGTCGGCTGGAAGAAGATGGCTCCGCTCCGGATGGATGAAGATAGAAGATGCTGCTTGGATGAAGATGTCTGCCGGTCCGGATGTCCTCTTCTGCCCAGATAGGATGAAGACTTCTGCCGGTCTGGATGTCCTCTTCTGACCCATCGGATGAAGACTTCGGCCCGGTTGGGTGAAGACGACTCAAGGTAGGGAGATCTTCAGGGGGGTAGTGTTAGGTTTATTTAAGGGGGGTTTGGGTTAGAGTAGGGGTATGTGGGTGGTGGGTTGTAATGTTGGGGGGTGGTATTGTGTTTTTTTTTATAGGCAAAAGAGCTGATTACTTTGGGGCATGCCCCGCAAAAAGCCCTTTTAAGGGCTGGTAAAAGAGCTGGTTACTTTTTAATTTAGAATAGGGTAGGGACCTTTATTATTTTGGGGGGCTTTGTTATTTTATTAGGGGGCTTAGAGTAGGTGTAATTAGCTTAAAATTCTTGTAATCTTTTTTTATTTTTTGTAATTTAGTGTTTGTTTTTTTTGTAATTTAGTTTAGTTTATTTAATTGTAGGTAATTGTAGGTAATTTATTTAATTAATTTATTGCTAGTGTAGTGTTAGGTTTAATTGTAACTTAGGTTAGGATTTATTTTACAGGTAATTTTGTAATTATTTTAACTAGGTAGCTATTAAATAGTAAATAACTATTTAATAGCTATTGTACCTAGTTAAAATAAATACAAAGTTGCCTGTAAAATAAATATAAATCCTAAAATAGCTACAATATAATTATTTGTTATATTGTAGCTATATTAGGGTTTATTTTACAGGTAAGTATTTAGTTTTTTAATAGGAATACTTTAGTTAATAAGATTTAATTTATTTTGTTAAATTAAAATTATATTTAATTTAGGGGGGTGTTAGGGTTAGGGTTAGACTTAGCTTTAGTGGTTTATACATTTATTATAGTAGCGGCGAGGTCCGGTCGGCAGATTAGGGGTTAATAAGTGTAGGTAAGGTAGCGGCGACGTTGGGGGGGCAGATTAGGGGTTAATAAATATAATATAGGCGATGTTAGGCACAGCAGATTAGGGGTACATAGGTATAATGTAGGTTGCAGCGGTGTACGGAGCGGCAGATTAGGGGTTAATAGTATAATGCAGGTGTCAGCGATAGCGGGGGCAGCAGATTAGGGGTTAATGAGTGTAAGGTTAGGGGTGTTTAGACTCGGGGTTCATGTTAGGGTGTTAGGTGCGGACTTAGAAACTGTTTCCCCATAGGAAACAATGGTCCTGCGTTAGGAGCTGAACGCTGCTTTTTTGCAGGTGTTAGGTTTTTTCCAGCCCAAAATGCCCCATTGTTTCCTATGGGGGAATCGTGCACGAGCACGTTTTTCCAGCTAGCCGCTACCGTAAGCAACGCTGGTATTGAGGGTTGAAGTGGCGGTAAATTTGGCTCAACGCTCCCTTTTTGGAGCCTAACGCAACCCTTCAGACAACTCTCAATACCAGCATTGTTTAGAAGCAGCGCTGGAAAAAAAAGACGCGTAGCTAACGCACCCCTTCGGCCGCAAAACTCAAAATCTAGGTGTAAGACTTTTATAACAAATGAAAAGCTGCATGAGAGACAGACAGAGGGGCTGAGCGCTGAATCTGCGACAATCACACAATATGTGCGACAGCTGGGAGCGTTGACTATTAACCTCTTACTGCAGGAACTATTATAACTTCACCCAAAGGACCCTCCTATGCAACACCTTCCATTGTATCCCCATCTCTCAGGGGACCCTGTGCATCTTAGGGACTTCTCCTAAAATCTAACACCCACCCATAATAAAAACAACATAACACGCTACTAATATTTTCTTTGTTATTTCTCTGCTAGCTATGGATCTAAAGCCTCTTCTGGCCACAGTAACAAGGATAAGTCCTCCACCTCATCATAGGTCTGGACTTCACTCTATTTTCCCACCTTTTGAGCCCTAAATCCTAATAAGTTAAAAAGTGAAAAAGCTATAGACCTACTGTGAGATGGGGGAACAAGGTTAATAACATAAGCAGGGCTATAGTTAATTGTGGTGGGGAAACAATGAGGTTAGGGTGGTGGGGAGTGTCTAGGATTAAAATCAGTAAGGAATTAAGCAGGTAGCTAATTGTAGTGAGGGGAGGTCTCAGGGTTAACAGTGATTAGGGTTGTTGGAGAAGTAGGGTTTAATTTAATGGTTAGGGCAAATAACAATTGAATTACAGTTATTGGTTAGGGTTAATAGTACAACTAATTCTGGGATATTTGAAAAAGTTATGCAGAGACACAGAAGATAGTGTGTATATGTCAAAAATGGGGTCTGACTGAGAGTCAGAAAATAAAATGTTTTACGGATTGTTAGAGTCTAGTGCCATCCATATTCTAAAAGAAACCTATAGGTTTAATACCAACTCCAACTGCATTCAAACCCTTGTAATTTTAAGTGACTTTGCATATTGTATGATTATTTTAATTTCTCTGAAATATGTTTTAATTAATCTACCTACTGATACTTGATCTGTTGCCTAACTAGACAGAGTGTTCAGGCTTGATAATCCACTTGAGCTAATATTAACTCGTTAATGTGTGAGTAATCACTTGTCTTTGTCTTATCCATTCACAGTTTGGAATGTTTTTTCTTTTGGAGGAGATATTTGGAAGATGCCGCTGATAACCTTTTTGATTGTTATTATACAGATATTAATTTGAGTATTAGAATATAATTTTATAAGGTTAATAGTGATGATTGTAGGGGGGAGGATCACTGGTAGGATTAATTATGAAGGGTGATCCAGAGCTGTTAATATTAATTAAAGTGCAGGATTCATGGTTAGGGTTACTGGGTCAATGATTGCTCACATGTGTCATAGGATCTTCTATATTTAGAAAAAGCACGAGCACCTACATAACATAGGTACCAGTGTGTATAAAAACAGGAGTTAGTCATTACAAAAAGCCATAAAAGTAATACTGCTAGATTACGAGTCTTGCGTTAGCCTTAAAAAGCAGCGTTGAGAGGTCCCAACGCTACTTTTTAACGCCCGCTGGTATTACGAGTCTTGCAGGTACAGGTGTACTGCTCACTTTTCTTCCGCAACTCGACCTCTATTGGCTGATTGGAACAGCCAATAGAATGCAAGCTCAATCCTATTGGCTGATTGGATCAGCCAATAGGATTTTTCCTACCTTAATTCCGATTGGCTGATAGAATCCTATCAGCCAATCGGAATTCAAGGGACGCCATCTTGGATGACGTCATTTAAAGGAACCTTCATTCTTCGCTTGGACTTCGTTTGAAGAGGATGGCTCTGCGTCAGCTGGATTGAAGATGGACCCGCTTCGCTCCGGATGGATGAAGATAGAAGATGCAGCCTGGATGAAGACTTCTGCGCTTGGAGGACCTCTTCTGCCCGGATCGGATGAAGACTTCTGCCCCTCTGGAGGTCCACTTGTGCCCGGCTGGGTGAAGACGGCTCATGGTAGGGAGATCTTCAGGGGGGTAGTGTTAGGTTTTTTAAGGGGGGATTGGGTGGGTGGTGGGTTTTAATGTTGGGGGGGTATTGCATTTTTTTTTACAGGTGAAAGAGCTGATTACTTTTGGACAATGCCCCGCAAATCCCTTTTAAGGGCTATTTGTAATTTAGTGTAGGTTAAGGAATTTTATTATTTTGGGGGGCTTTTTTATTTTATTAGGGGGATTAGATTAGGTGTAATTAGTTTAAAATTATTGTAATTCTTTTTTTTTCTGTAATTTAGTGGGGTTTTTTTTATAATTTAGTTCATTTTATTTTATTGTAATTAATTGTAGGTAGTTTAGGTAATTAGTTTAATTATAGTGTAGTGTTAGGTGTAATTGTAACTTAGGTTAGGATTTATTTTACAGGTATATTTGTCTTTATTTTAACTAGGAAGTTATTAAATAGTTAATAACTATTTAGTAACTATTCTACCTAGTTAAAATACATACAAAGTTGCCTGTAAAATAAATATAAATCCTAAGGTAGATAAAATGTAACTATTAGTTATATTGTAACTATCTTAGGGTTTATTTTATCGGTAAGTATTTAGTTTTAAACAGGATTAATTTATTTAATGATGGTAAATTTATTTCGTTTAATTTAAATTATATTTAAGTTAGAGGGGTGTTAGGGTTAGACAGGTTTAGGGGTTAATAAATTTATAATAGTGGCGGCGACGTATGCGGCAGCAGATTAGGGGTTAATAAATTTAATATAGTTGCGGCAACGTTGGGGGGGGCAGATTAGGGGTTAATAAATATAATGTAGGTATCTGCGATGTTGGGGGCAGTAGATTAGGGGTTCATAGGGATAATGTAGGTGGCGGCGGTGTCCGGAGCGGCAAATTGGGGTTAATAATATAATCTAGGTGTCAGCTATAGCGGGGGCGGCAGATTAGGGGTTAATAAGTGTAATATAATGGGTGTTTAGACTCGGGGTTCATGTTAGGGTGTTAGGTGCAGACATAAAATGTGTTTCCCCATAGGAAACAATGGGGCTGCGTTAGGAGCTGAACGCTGCTTTTTTTTCAGCCAGCTCAGCCCCATTGTTTCCTATGGGGAAATCGTGCACGAGCACGTTTAGCCAGCTCACAGCTGACTTAAGCAGTGCTGGTATTGAGGTGAGATGTGGAGCTAAATTTTGCTCTATGCTCACCTTTTTGCGGCTAACGCCAGATTTAAAAAAACCTGTAATACCAGCGTTGTCTTAAGTGAGCGGTGGGAAAAAAGGCTCGTTAGCACCGCAAGCCTTACCGACAAAAACTTGGAATCTAGGCGATAGTTATTTAGCAACACAAAAACTAGGTGTATACAAAATTAATTATTCTGATATTCGTTTGTCAAACAAATTCCAAATATGGCTGAAAGTAGCAGCATTCGAATATTTTCAGTGCTGGATATATTAGTGTTATAGTGAAATACACAAAGATATGGATTTGCACAGATCTTTGTGTTTGGCACTTTAATACTATTATATCGGATGAAGAAAATAGCAGAATGGTGCTATCTTCGGCCATATTTTTTATTTGTTTGACAAACGAATATTCAAATAATGGATTTTGCACATACCTAGCAAAAACATCATGCTGTCACTAAATAATTGCTATGGGGTTGTGATACACTAACGACTATGAAGAAAACATTAGGTCACCACCTTTTTAAATAGCTGTTCCAATGTTGTATCTCAGATAAGATCTAACCAACTAATGTTAATCCCATAAGAGAAAAGAGAAAACTCTCCCAGTTCTGTAGTTTGTACTAGGAGCATTATAGGTACAACATATACAATTATATTGCATGAGGTGGATCTAACTAGACTAGGGGGTAGATTTATCAAGTAGCGGATGCTGCAATCTACCCCCGAAGTTTACGGCTCGTCGGAAACTTAAGTTAAGAAGAAGCGGTCGTAAGCGAACAGCAATCATCCCAATCGGATACAATGGGATGATTGACACCCGATTGGCCGTAAATGTGCAGAGGGCGGCATTGCACAAGCATTTCATCAGAAATGCTTGTGCAATGTTAAATGCCAACAGAGTATGCTGTCTGCATTTAGCAAATCATGTCCGCCCGCTGCTTAATATTTCATGCTCTGTGCGTCTTAAAGGCTAGATTACGAGTTTTGCATTATGAGTAAAAAAGCAGCGTTATGGCTCATAACGCTGCTTTTTCACTACCGCTGCTATTACGAGTCTTGTAGGTATAGCTGTCCCACACACTTTTTCGGCCGTACCGCAAATTAACTTACGCAATTTTCGTAAAGTCTTTTTTCAATGGGACTTCCATAGCGCCGTTATTACAAGCTTTTTTTTTTAGGTCGAAAAGTGAGCGGTACAGCCTATCCCGCAAGATTCGTAAAGCATTCTAAAGTAAGTAGTTATGAGTTTTACACTACAAAGCTGTAGCATTAAACTCATAACTAAAGTGCTAAAAAGTACACTAACACCCATAAACTACCTATTAACCCCTAAACCGCCGCCCTCCCACATCGCAAACGCTAAAAATAAAATTATTAACCCCTAATTTGCCGCTCCCCAACATCGCCGCCACTATAATAAACATATTAACCCCTAAACCGCCCCACTCTCGCATTGCAAACACTAGTTAAATATTGTTAACCTCAAATCTGCCGGCCCTAACATTGACGCCACCTACCTACATTTATTAACCCCTAATCTGCCGCCCCCAACGTCGCTGCCACTATATTAAAATTATTAACCCCTAAACCTAAGTCCAACCCTAAACCTAACACCCCCTAACTTAAATATAATTTAAATAAATCTAAATTTATATTACTATCATTAACTAAATTATTCCTATTTAAAACTAAATACTTACCTATAAAATAAACCCTAAGCTAGCTACAATATAACTAATAGTTACATTGTAGCTAGTTTAGGATTTATTTTTATTCTACAGGCAAGTTTGTATTTATTTTAACTAGGTAGAATAGTTATTAAATAGTTATTAACTATTTAATAACTACATAGTTAAAATAAAGACAAATTTACCTGTAAAATAAAACCTAACCTAAGTTACACTAACACCTAACACTACACTATAATTAAATAAACTAAATTAAATACAATTACCTACATTAAATTAGCTAAAGTACAAAAAAACAACACTAAATTACAGAAAATAATAAACAAATTACAGAAATTTAACCCATTAAGGACACAGCTTTCAGTTTGCTCAATTGTTTTATGACGGAAAAATTCCGTCATATGTCCTTAAGAGGTTAAACTAATTACACCTAATCTAATAGCCCTATTAAAATAAAAAGCCCCCCCCCCCCCAAATAAAAAACCCTAGCCTAAACTAAACTACCAATAGCCCCAAAGTAATCAGCTCTTTTACCTGTAAAAAAAATTCAAACAACCCCCCCAACAGTAAAACCCACCACCCACACAACCAATCCCCCAAATAAAATACTAGCTAAAAAACCTAAGCTCCACATTGCCCTGAAAAGGACATTTGGATGGGCATTGCCCTTAAAAGGGCAGTTAGCTCTTTTGCCGCCCAAACCCTAATCTAAAAAATAAAACCCACCCAATACACCCTTAAAAAAACCTAACACTAACCCCCTGAAGATCGACTTACTGGGAGACGTTTTCATCCAAGCCGGGTGAAGTGGTCCTCCAGACGGGCGGAAGTCTTCATCCAGACGGCATCTTCTATCTTCATCCATCCGGCGCAGAGCAGGTCCATCTTCAAGACATCCGATGCATCCTCTTCATCCGACGACTAAAGCAGAATAAAGGTACCTTTAGGTGATGTCATCCAAGATGGCATCCCTTAGATTCCGATTGGCTGATAGAATTCTACCAGCCAATCAGAATTAAGGTAGAACAAATCCAATTGGCTGATGCAATCAGCTAATAGGATTGAAGTTCAATCCTATTGGCTGATTGGATCAGCCAATAGGATTGAGCTTGCATTCTATTGGCTGTTCTAATCAGCCAATAGAATGCAAGCTCAATCCTATTGGCTGATTGGATCAGCCAATAGGATTGAACTTCAATCCTATTGGCTGATTGCATCAGCCAATAGGAATTTTTCTACCTTAATTCTGATTGGCTGATAGAATTCTATCAGCCAATCGGAATCTAAGGGACGCCATCTTAGATGACGTCACTTAAAGGTACCTTCATTCTGTTTTAAAAGTCGGATGAAGAGGATGCACTGCGTCGGATGTCTTGAAGATGGACCCACTCCGCGCCGGATGGATGAAGATAGAAGATGTCGTCTGGATGAAGACTTCTGCCCGTCTGGAGGACCACTTCTGCCCGGCTTGTATGAAGACTTCTGCCAGTCTGGAGGACCACTTCGCCCGGCTTGGATGAAGACGTCTCCCGGTAAGTCGATCTTCAGGGGGTTAGTGTTAGGTTTTTTTAAGGGTGTATTGGGTGGGTTTTATTTTTTAGATTAGGGTTTGGGCGGCAAAAGAGCTAACTGCCCTTTTAAGGGCAATGCCCATCCAAATGCCCTTTTCAGGGCAATGTGGAGCTTAGGTTTTTTTAGCTAGTATTTTATGTGGGGGGTTGGTTGTGTGGGTGGTGGGTTTTACTGTTGGGGGGTTGTTTGTATTTTTTTTTACAGGTAAAAGAGCTGATTACTTTGGGGCAATGCCCCGCAAAAGGCAGGTATTTTAGTTTAGGCTAGGGTTTTTTTTATTTGGGTTTTTATTTTTTTAAATAGGACTATTAGATTAGGTGTAATTAGTTTAAATTTCTGTAATTTGTTTATTATTTTCTGTAATTTAGTGTTGTTTTTTTTTTGTACTTTAGATAATTGTATTTAATTTAGTTAATTTATTTAATTATAGTGTAGTATTAAAGGGACAGTCAACACCAGAATTTTTGTTGTTTAAAAAGAAAGATAATCCCTTTATTACCCATTCCCCAGTTTTGCATATCCAACACAGTTATAATAATACACGTTTTACCTCTGTAATTATCTTGTATCTAAGCCTATGCTGACTGCCCCCTTATTTCAGTTCTTTTGACAGACATGCAGTTTAGCCAATCAGTGCTCACTCCTAGGTCACTTTACGTGCATGAGCTCAATATTATCTATATGAAACATGTGAACTAATGCCCTCTAGTGGTCAAAATGTATTCAGATTAGAGGCAGTCTTCAAGGTCTAAGAAATTAGCATATGAACATCCTAGGTTTAGCTTTCAACTAAGAATACCAAGAGAACAAAGCAAAATTGGTGATAAAAGTAAATTGGGAAGTTGTTTGAAATTGCATGCTCTATCTGAATCATGAAAGTTTTTTTGGATTTGACTGTCCCTTTAAGTGTTAGTGTAACTTAGGTTAGGTTTTATTTTACAGGTGAATTTGTCATTATTTTCACTAGGTAGTTATTAAATAGTTAATAACTATTTAATAACTATTATACCTAGTTAAAATAAATACAAACTTGCCTGTAAAATAAAAATAAATCCTAAACTAGCTACAATGTAACTATTAGTTATATTGTAGCTATCTTAGGGTTTATTTTACAGGTAAGTATTTAGTTTTAAATAGGAATAATTTAGTTAATGATAGTAATATTTATTTAGATTTATTTAAATTATATTTAAGTTAGGGGGTGTTAGGTTTAGGGTTAGACTTAGGTTTAGGGGTTAATAACTTTAATATGGTGGCGGCGATGTTGGGGGCGGCAGATTAGGGGTTAATAAATATAATGTAGGTGTTGGCGATGTTGGGGGCAGCAGCTTAGGGGTTCATAAGTATAATGTAGGTGGCGGCGGTGTCCGGAGCGGCAGATTAGGGTTAATAATTATAATGTAGGTGTCAGCGATGTCGGGGGCAGCAGATTAGGGTTAATAAGTGTAAGATTATGGGTGTTTAGACTCGAAGTTCATGTTAGGGTGTTAGGTGTAAGCATAAATTTTCTTTCCCCATAGGAATCAATGGGGCTGCGTTAAGGAGTTTTACGCTGCTTTTTTGCAGGTGTTAGACTTTTTTTCAGCCGGCTCTCCCCGTTGATTCCTATGGGGAAATTGTGCACGAGCACATTGCACCAGCTCACCGCTGACTTAAGCAGCGCTGGTATTGGAGTGCGGTAATGAGCAAAATTTTGCTCACACTCACTTCTTGCCTTTTAACGATGGGTTTCTGAAAACTTGTAATACCTGCGCTGTAGGTAAGTGAGCGGTGAGTGACAACTGCTCGTTAGCACCGCATAGCCTCTAATACAAAACTCGTAATCTGGGCCTTAAATTGCACAGAGCACTTTATTTAAAACAGTAATATAGGCTATTCCTATTGTACTATTGTTTATTAATTAGATTTCTCATATAGATTTTTAGCATATTTTGTCATTAATAAACTTCTGATATTTTGTATGTTCATACAAGAGTTGCAATACCACATTTAAGGGTTAACCTTTGTTGAATTTATTAAAGGGACAGTCAACACAAGATTTTTTTATTGTTTAAAAATATAGATAATCCCTTTATTACCCATTCCCCAGTTTTCCATAACAAACACAGTTATATTAATACACTTTTTACCTCTGTAATTACCTTGTATCTAAGCCTCTGCAGACTGCCCCCTTATTTCAGTTCATTTGACAGACTTGCACTTTAGTCAATCAGTGCTCACTCCTCGGTAAATTTACGTGCGTGAGCTCAATGTTATCTATGTAAAACACATGTTTTGCCTATGTAATTACCATGTATCTAAGCCTCTGCAGATTGCCCCTTATTTCAGTTCATTTGAAAGACTTGCACTTTAGCCAATCAGTGCTCACTCCTCTGTAAATTCACATGCGTGAGCTCAATATTATCTATGTAAAACACATGAACTAATGCCCTCTAGTGGTTAAAAACGGTCAAAATGCTTTCAGATTAGAGGACGGCCTTCAAGGTCTAAGAAATTTGCGTATGAACCTCCTAGGTTTAGCTTTTAACTAAGAATATCAAAAGAACAAAGCAAAATTGGTGATAAAAGTAAATTGGAAAGTTGTTTAAAATTACATTCCCTAATTGAATCATGAAAGCTTTTTTTGGACTTGACTGTCCCTTTAACACTATATCCCATACCCTTTCTATATACATTCTAATATTTATATATATTTACATATATTTATATCATCTCACTGATATGGATCTTTTTAAGTTAGACTAGATCTAGTTACTGAAATTAACCAATTGAAAATGCAGTTATTACAAATGATCAGACACCACTAGGTAATAAATTGGAACTCTGTGAAAATTTAGAGAAAGTACTAATAAAAGAAATAAAACAGAAACTTGAAGTAAGTTTCTTACAGAGGTATATAAATTTAAATATAGTACCACAAGGTCTAAGATTGATGAAAGACTGCACTTTCCAAATACAAGAACATCTCCAAAAATAACGGTTTGAGACTTTAAGTGAGGCATCTATAAACTTAATGAAAATTATAATTAAGTCTAGAAATATTACTCTAAGAGAATTTGGAGAAAAAAATTAACAATTTAGTAACGATTTGGCTCCATGTAACTCAGATGAGGAATACAGATCGAATATAATTAGTTATCTCAAGGAAAGCAAAAAGGATACAATTGATATAAAACATAGAAAGATGAATAGAGATATAATCGATTATAATACAAGGGGAAATAACAGTGAAACTCAACCAACTGAAAATATAGCAGATAGTAATGACACACCATTCAAAAAAGATGAACAAAAATTGAAAATCTTTTCTAAAAAGAACAATGAAAAGTTAGTAGAGCAAAAAACACAAAGAAATATAAGAACTAATATTAGAGAGAATATGATACTAGAAAATCAAAATAGAGAAAGAGAACAACACTATCCAAATAGACAACATATAATATAAATGTAGATAATAGAACACAGAGGAGGTGGAATATTGAGAGAGATTTTCAGAATCATACAAACAATTCTTATTCTAACAGTAATGATAGTTGGAGAACACATAGTAACTATATAGATCAAGAATGGAGACCGAGAGAATATGACTGGAGATCTAAAGAGCAAAGATGGCCAACTCATAATAGATTTGAACCATTAAGAGATAGATTTGAAAGAGAATAGAGACCTAGTAATTACACCCCCAGACAAGGGACTTCAGTGTCTTTTTTAGAAGAGGACAGAAAACAAAAAGAGAGATTCAAAATGAAAAAAAAAAGAGAGAAAGATAAGGGTCAGAGGAAGAGGAGGGGGGGGAGAAAAACTTTAAAGGGTGAGATAGATACACATGGTATCTTTAACCTA
This sequence comes from Bombina bombina, assembly GCF_027579735.1. Lineage (NCBI taxonomy): Eukaryota > Metazoa > Chordata > Amphibia > Anura > Bombinatoridae > Bombina > Bombina bombina. The sequence continues at coordinate 1,554,089,343 of NC_069499.1, read as the reverse complement.
AGTAATATTGAACTTAATCATGAACAGTATACAGTTCTTCAAAAGGGTCTAACCTTTGCCCCAGCAAGTAAACTGAACAAATTAAATACTTTAATTAATGTTAATAGATTTATTCGAAATGTTACTCTAAAAAGATTTTTTATGAAAAAAAAACCTAGAAAGAGAAATAGAAAATGATAAGAAGGGTTTTCACCATACGGATTTAAAACCTAAATCCAATTTCTTCCCCACAAATTAAAAAGGAAGGAATATAGAAATGTTTGAGAAAGCTGTCAAAAGAGGTATAGAAAACATGAACATAGAGTTCAACCTTACAAAAAAAAGAAAATGATAAATAAAAAAGTTACAAAATAATCAAGAAATACCTATAAAACAAGCTGATAAAGGGGGATTGTAATACTTAATACAGTTGACTATATTAAAAAGGCGAATAGACTACTTGATGATCCAGATACATATAAGAAAATTTGGTCTAATCCTATTAACAAACAAAAAAAAGAACTAACCCATCTAATTAATGAGGCACACAATATAGGAATAATTAACGGCAAAGAATATGGATTACTAATAGAGACATTCCCGAGAACTCCTGTATTCTATTACTTGCCAAAAATCCATAAATCCCTCAATAATCCCCCTGGCAGACCCATTATTTCAGGGATCCAAGCTATTACACCTATCAGAATATGTTGATAACTATTTACAATTATACATTACTAGACTTCCATCTTATTTAAAAGATTCCACTGATTTTGTAAGAATTTTAAAAACTATTAAATGGAGCGATGACCTAATATTGGTAACCTGTGATGTTTGCTCATTGTATACAAACATTGAGCATTATTTAGGGCTCAAAGCAGTCGAATATTTTTTGCAAACGAGTGGTGAAATGCAGGTTCAACAGATTTATTTTTTTTGGAGAGTATTAAATATATTTTAAATAATAACTGTTTTAATTTTAACAATCAATTTTATCTACAAACTAGGGGTATGGCGATGGGCACCAAGTTTGCCCCAAGTTATGCAATTTTTTTATGGGCTACATAGAAGAAGATATGATCTATGGCTCTACTTGGGAGGCAAACTTGGTGCTCTATCGCCGTTTCATTGATGATATATTTATTATTTGGAAGGGAGACGTAGAGCTTTTAGAACTTTTTATTGAAGATTTAAAACAAAAAAAAACAGATTTGGTATAGATTTAACCTATGAAAAAAGTGTATCTTATATAAGCTTTTTAGATATTGATGTAGAAATCCAAAATAGGGAGGTAACCACCAGAACCTATTTCAAAAAGGTGGACTCAAATAATTATATCCGCAATAAAAGTTGCCACTACAAAAATGACTGGATAATATAAACAAAAAACAATTTTTACAAGTAAGAAAAAATTGTAGCAAATTAGAGGATTTTGAAACCCAAGCGACATTCTTAGAAGAAAAGTTTAAGAAAAGAGGATTTGACTTGGATTATGTCAAACAAGCCATATTGGAAGCGAGAGAGAGGGAAGAAAGTGAACTACTAGATAAAAAGAAAGTAAAAGAGCAATATAGAGATAGGCTGGACATACCATTTAGTACAGATTATAGCACTAATCATAAATAATTAAGGAATATTTTTAACAAACACTCGCACCTACTACAACAAGACCCATATATTGGAGAGTCGCTCACTGAGAAACCAAGAATAGTGTTCAATAAAGTTAGAAATCTCAAGAAAATTTTGGCACCTAGCACTTTTAACAAAAGAATGGTAGATAAAGGTATAGACTTGAGGGGAAACAAACTGGAAGGTTACTTCCCATGTATAAATTGTAAAGCTTGTAAATACAGCTATAAAACAAAAAGTGTTAAATCGACAGTAATACAAAAGGAATATAAAATTTAGGATTTAACCAGATGTTCAGATAAAAATGTGGTATATCTAATACCCGTGTAAAAAACAGTACTTAGGTGAGACCTCACGTATGCTGAGAGATAGGATGAGAGAGCACCTCTTTAATATAGAGCATGGATTTGAAGGGCATTTGCTTTCAAAGCATTTTAAGGAAGTACACCAACAAAACCCAAAGGGGTTACCTTTACAAAAGAAGACTATAAAGAACTTTATTAAACAGAAATATTTCATAAAATGGAACTGGCTGACATTTCTATACACTGAGTTACCGCAGAGTAATTGAACGCAGAGGAATACAAGTGTGAGACTTTGGATTCTTAAATAAGGGGCAGTCGTCACAAAGGCTTTTTATAAGACTACGGATGCAATCTGAGGAATATACCTTGTGAAACACTAGTGATTCACTTAAAACACTTAAAGGACCAGTCAACACAGTAGATTTGCATAATCAACAAATACAAGATAACAAGACAATGCAATAGTACTTAGGGGTCTATCTATCAAGCTCCGAAAGGAGCTTGACGGCCCGTGTTTCTGGCGAGTCTGAAGACCGCTGCTCCATAACCTGTCCGCCTACTCTGAGCAGGCGGACAGACATCGCCGCAATTCAACCCGATCGAGTACGATCGGGTTGATTGACACCCCCCTGCTGGTGGCCAATTGGCCGCGATTCTGCAGGGGGTGGCGTTGCACCAGCAGCTCTTGTGAGCTGCTGGTGCAATGCTGAATATGGAGAGTGTATTGCTCTCCGTATTCAGTGAGGTCTGGCGGACCTGATCCGCACTGTCAGATCAAGTCCGCCAGACTTTGATAAATAGAGGCCTTAGTCTGAACTTCACATGAGTAGTAGATTTTTTTTCTGACAATTTTAAAAGTTATGTCTTTTTCCACTCCCCCTGTACCATGTGACAGCCATTAGCCAATCACAAATGCATACACGTACCATGTGACAGCCATTAGCCAATCACAAATGCATACACGTACCATGTGACAGCCATCAGCCATTCACAAATGCATACACACTTATTCTTGCACATGCTCAGTAGGAGCTGGTGACTCAAAAAGTTTAAATATAAAAAGACTGCACATTTAGTTAATGGAAGTAAATTCGAAAGTTGTTTAAAATGGCTGCTCTATCTGAATAATGAAAGTTTAATTTTGATTGAGTGTCCCTTTAAGTTGCACAGAGCACTTTATTTAAAACAGTAAGATAGAATATTCCTATTGTACTATTGTTTTTTAATTAGATTTCTCATATAGATTTTTAGCATATTTTGCCATTAATAAACGTCAGATAATTTGTATGTTCATACTTATCAATTGATGTTTTTTCTTTCCTCCTTGGAAGAGCTTGTAGCGCACTCTTTGTTTTTATGATATTGTACTTTTAGTGTGATAGAGGGATTAATCACATTCCAAGAGTATCAATACCACATTTAAGGGTTAACCTTTGTTGAATAAATGAGCTCCTGCCCAGATCCAGCAATCACTGTGCTGGGTAAACTTTCCAGGATAATTAAATAATGATATTTATATTTATGATTACTTTACTATCCCTTTAACATGGTTTTGTGGAGCTTATCTACTAAATGTATTGGTAAGTGATATCTTTGACGCCCTTGTAAATATTTTCTCTTTAGTTTTATGTAGAGTGCTTTGGTGTGACACTACCTCCTTTTGTCTTTGAGAAATATAGGAACATATTCTTTTGCAATTTCATTGTCTTATCACTGTATCCACAGTTTGAATTCAGGTTATATATTTTTATTGTTCTTGCAAACTACTTTGAAAAAAACACTCTTGCTCAAAAACAAACTGGATAAGTTTTAACCTGTTAGGTGCCAGAATGGTTTACAGCGCATGGCATACTTTTTTACTCCTCTGCCATCTTGTTTTAAGGAAATGGGTTCCGTATATTTTCTCCTCTCTCCCAGAGAGGCTGGAGTGTCTCCATGGGGAAATTTATAGGAGCCGACAACATTCTACATAGTGATTGGTTAGCTTAGAGCATAGACTCATTTATACCTGCCTCAAACTGGCCACTGCAAAGACAAGGTATATGAGTTCCACCAAGACAAGGTATATGAGTTCCACCAAGACAAGGTATATGAGTGCCACCAAGACAAGGTATATGAGTTCCACCAAGACAAGGTATATGAGTTCCACCAAGACAAGCTATATGAGTTCAACCAAGACAAGGTATATGAGTTCCACCAAGACAAGGTATATGAGTTCCACCAAGACAAGGTATATGAGTTCCACCAGGTTTCTCAAGGGGTGCACTTGATTTATAAATCTTTGTACATTGCTAACAATGCAACAGTGTCATTATTCTGTATTCCGGTACTTACCTTCATTTTTCATGATTTAGCTAAAACATATGTTTTTAAACAACTTTCCAATGTACTTCTATTATTAATTTTGCTTCATTCTCTTAGTATCCTTTATGGAAGTAGCAGCAATGCACTACTGGGAGCTAGCTGAACACATCAGTAAACCAATGACAAGAGCTATGTATGTGCAACCACCAATCTCAGCTCCGGAGCCTACCAAGGTGTGCTTCTTTTACAATGGATACCAAGAGAACAAAGCAAATTAGATAACAGAAGTAAATTGGAAAGTTGTTTAAAATTGCATGTTCCCTATGTCCCTTTGATATATGTTGCTTTCATATTTTTGTGGTAGGTTTCTGAGAGCTCCTATGCAGTATTACACCAGCATACTATTGACTTCCACATTCCTTTCATTTTACTACTTATTCATTACAACAAACATTCTCACTGGACTCTGTGATTTATGTTAATTCTAGTAAACAGCAAACTCTGCAACTGCATCTTGGCTTGTTTTTGTTGTTGTTGCGCAAGTGAGTAAAGAACCGGTAAAAACAGTAGATTTGCATAAACAACAAATGCATGATAACAAGACAATGCAATAGCACTTACTTTAGTCTGATCTTCATATGAGTAGTAGATTGTGTTCTCACAAATTTTAAAGTTATGTCTATTTCCACTCCCCCGTATCATGTGATAGCCATCAGCCAATCACAAATGCATATACGTATATTCTGGGAATTCTTGCACATGCTCAGTAGGAGCTGGTGACTCAAAAAGAGTAACTATAAAAAGATTGTGCACATTTTGTTAATGGAGGTAAATTGTAAAGTTGTTTAATATCACTGCTCTATCTGAGTCATGAAAGTTTAATGTTGACTTGAGTGTCCCTTTAACTGGCATACTTGAATTTTATCTTGTCTGTTTATGTGCTTTGCCCTTGGCTGACAATTCCCACAGCTCTGTTAGTTGAGAGGGACAAGCCTCTGCAAGATTTACAAAAACAAAGGTGATTTACTGAGAACAAAAACATACACTTTTCAATAATATATTTCTAATGCCCTCTTTTATATTAAACAAGTTAAAAATTCCTTCATTCATGTTGTTATTAATTCTGTTACTTTAAAGGCACAGAAGGTTTCAAAAGTTAAAAAACAAAATGATCAGATTTACACTATTTAACGGCTATATCCAGCCACGTCCTTGCTTGTGTCACCCAACAAGTATGTACGTTTCATTTTTGTTCATGGCCAATCATGAGCTATAAAAAATAAAACATTAAAAAAACTTGTTTGTGTTGCTGCTGGCTTGTAGCACTAGCTTTTTATTTAAGTTTAAGCTGCTGTGCAGTTGCTCCTCTGCTGCCCTAAAGATGTTACTCACATGAAATAAGGAGTTATCATTTTGTAAAAATGTGTTTGAACCAAATGACCCCCCCGGTAATAACTGACAATACGAATTTGATTTATCAAAAAACAAATATTTTGTTCTTGCACATGTCTACAGTTTAACCCCTGCATACAGGTTAAATCATGACTCCCAACATTTTCCAGATGCTATCTGGACTGAGAGGCCTAGACTAAGTGATGGAGAATTTCAGATTTGTGTTGTATGGGTGGAGCCATGAAATATTGAGCCAGTAGGTGTTCTATCGGTGGGGCTAGGCAGGCAGTGGACCATAGGCGGAACAGGGGAGGGGATTTGCTGGAAAGAAAAAGATGTAAAAGGCACATTGACAATCCCACAATATGCAGGATGGTTGGAAGTTTTGCAGTACCAGTCACTATTCCTGAACAGGACACAGATGATGATCAGTGTATATGTACATATGCTGTGTATGATTATCATGAGCAGCAGCAATGCATTGTGCTTAGAGGCACAACCTTATGGATTTAACCCTTTTGTGGGTGTTAAACACAAAGGGCCCCATAATTTAAAGCCTGTCAATCACCATCTGTGTTCATCTGCAGCACTTATAGCTCCTGAGAGGGACTTTAACTATGTGCTTAGCTCTTTTGCAGGGTTTAAACACGTGGATTTACAGTTTTAGTTGCAGTAACAAATTAGATTTTTGCACTAGAATGTCCATTTAAAAATAAAACACTATAAAGTATAAGAGCATTTTATTATTACACCAGAATGTACTTTTGAGCACAACTTCATTTAACTTAACCCTTTGTCTGTCTCCCTGGCATACCACTGGTTAATGGTATACAACCTAAGGTGGTATTTTTTGACAAGTTCCACGAGTCACACCGGCAAACAGGTCACAAAGGTTAACTCAGGGTTAATAAATATAATCTCTCATAACCTCATACCAATGCAAACAGAGCTGCTTGTGAGGTTTATATAAGTGTGTGAATGATAATATTAGCTTTTCATTTGCCTATACCGATAACTACACCCCACAAGCTGCAACCTAAAACATTTCAGTTTATACAAAGTGACCCGTGTATCTAAGGACAATGACTAAAACATTTCATCCCACTTCATAATGAAATGCATTTAAACTGGCAATTTAGATTGTTCCATATTGAACATTGTTTCGTGATTAAGGAAGGGAAATAAGGATTTTAAATTCATGCACCCAAATGATTGCCTAATTATGTTAGCGAGTGGCCATTGCATCTAATCCAAGGCAAGATTACAAGTGCACGAGTTGAAAACTAAACGCATTCGCTTGAGCGCAATTGAATTTAACGCACGTCAGTTTAGCACAACTTCAGAGCTATGGTTAACTGTTATGTGAGACAAAAAAGTCACACAAAATAAAATAAAAATACAAGTACAGTATCACTCATAATAACACTGTCTGTATTAAAAAAAATATTGCATTAAAAATTAAAAAAAGGCTCAATGATATGTCTCAAATGTTAGAAAAAAAAGGCAGACAAAGTGCTTTAATATAGCGATATATACATACACATGTCTAAATATTTATGTTTGTATATATATATATTTATGTGTACAGATGTATTTAGGTGTTTGTTCTTCACTTACAGGATAATGTCCTTTTTATTCTTAAATACACACACATATATATATATACTTGCATATCTATTCCTATAGATATTTAGGTATAGATATGTATTTTACGTGAACATTATTATATATGTATCTCAATATATATTTAATATTAATAATGACATTATTTTTTATGTGAAGAACATAGGAATGTAAAATATATGTAACGCGCATCTGGGTATCCAACTTGGGCCTAACGTGTACAGGTTAGCGCACATGAAAAATTGCTATAATTAATGCACATTATTGAAAAATTAAATATAAAATATTTTTAAAAAATAATTAAAAAATATTATACATACTGTAAAAATTATACATCTATTCTATGGATTAATTAAAATATTTTACCATATGTATGATATTTTTAAATATATATATATATATTTTTATATTCAATATTTCATTAATGCACAGTGAACATAGCAATTCTTCATGTGCACTAACCCGACCGGATTAGTCCTAAGTTGAAAACCCAGATGCGCGTTGCTCATATTTTACATTCCTTAGTTCTTCACATAGTGAATAATTTACTTTTTATTATTAATTATATACTGTATTTCTATATATAAATGATAATGTTCATGTAAAATACATATCTGTACCTATAATATATATATATATATATATATATATATAAATAGATATACAGGCAAAGGTATATATACATATATATATAGAAATATGTATTTACAATAAAAAGTACATTATTCTGTATGTGAAGAACATTTTCATTACTCCTGTCGGGTTAGTACGCGAGTATAGGTGTTTTTTCAGTTTGCGCCCTCCTTTAACTTCTATGGGGAGAAGAACTGCGATAATTTGTATGTGTTGGGTTGCGCTCACTCTCAAACGTTTTACTTTCAACTTGTAATACGTGCAATACCTGATGCACAGAAAAAGCCTCTGTCTAGCATAGTTTCGCTTGAGTGGGAGCGCTAAATTGGGCTCCAATCATAATTTATCCCACAGTGAGCTGCTTGTTTTCTGGATATGTCCTATTTTCAGTACTCTTGCTTTTGTACGGTTCCCTGTGCTGTTGTATGCAAAACACACTGGATCGTGTAGCAGAAGAATTTCTGATGTATGCAAATGTAAGTAAAAATTGAAATCACGCGATCATTCATGCAATTGCATGATTTCAATGACTGCTAGGCACGCCCTCCAGCCCGCTATTCCATTTAGGAAGCTGCTATGGCTTCAGGACAGCCAAACGGCTAGGACGTTCCATGCCGTCCTAACGACGCTAAAGCCCAGCACAGCTATGGCGGCATGGAACATCCGAACGTCTGGAAGGGGTTTAAATAGCATGTTCTATCTTAATCATCGAAGGAAAATTTTGGGTTTCATGTCCCTTTTAATAAGGAATAGCGTGTGACATAAAACCTCCCTGTTTTGGCGCCACTACACCTTTAACTAGAAGATGTTTGGTACAGTGCAATTGTAATATTAGAAGTTAACAAAATAAGTTCACGCTGTTCTCAACCGGTTTACTTTTAATATTGCAGTTCCACTATAACAAACATGTTATTAAAATTATACGTTTAGTACAGTGTGATCACGATATTAAAACTAAACACGGTCATTAAAGTGAGAACTTGTATCGGCTATAAAAATACGTTTAAAAAAACCCATAAAGTTTTAAAAACACATTGAAATTAGACTTGTGCGCGGCGGAAAAATTTGTTTTGGTTCGTTTTGGACCGATTCGGATGTTTTCAAATTTCGTTTTCCAATCGATTCGAATTCGGATACATCCGAATGTATTCATTTTGGATTAATTCAGATTCAAATAAATTCGGAATGTATTCGGAAGTATTTGGTACGGATTCGATTCAAAATTTGGAAGTTCAATATGTGTTAGGTGGGATGTGCTGTGTATTAGACTAGTATTATGTACTGTATATGAGGTGTAACCCATCTGAATCAACATAAGTACCAACCTCACAGGTACCAGCTACACAATATGCACAGAGCTAGCAGAGGTATATAACCTAATATACAGTACATAATACTAGTGTAATACACAGCACATCCCAACTAAGTACCAACCTCACAGGTACCAGCTACATAATGTACCCTGCACAGAGCTAGCAGAGTGATATAACCTAATATACTGTACAATACTAGTGTAATTGTGATTAGTCCATGGCCATTTGAATGTAACAAATAAATCAGAATTTATTCAGATTTATTCATTACTAATGCATTCGTATTAGTTTAGTTTCGTTACTAGGATAATTCGGAAATTCGAATCAATCTGAAGTTTTGAATTTGACAAATTAGTACGAATTTCGATTAAAAAATGCACTATTGTGAAACGAAAAAGCCACGGCTACTTTCTTCGTTGGGATATTATTAACATCCGGTACACAAAATCTTGTTCCTAAAAAGAAAAGAATACACCAAAAGTTAAAAGCAAGCTTATTAACCCGTTAGTGACCAGACCATTTTAAAATTTTCTTACCATTAGGGGCCAGGGCTATTTTTACATTTCTGCGGTGTTTGTGTTTAGTTGTATTTTCCTCTTACTCATTTATTGTACCCACACATATTATGTACCGTTTTTTTCTCGCCATTAACTTGATTTTCTAAAGATCAAATTATTTTCATCATATCCTATAATTTACTATAAAAAAATTATAAAATATGATGAAAAAATTGAAAAAAACACACTTTTTCTAACTTTGACCACTAAAATCTGTTACAAATCTACAACCACAAAAAACACCCATGCTAAATAGTTTCTAAATTTTGTCCTGAGTTTATAAATACCAAATGTTTACATGTTCTTTGCTTTTTTTGTAAGTTATAGGGCAATAAATACAAGTAGCACTTTGCTATTTCAAAACCATTTAAAAAAAAAAAAAAAATAGCGCTAGTTATATTGTAACACTGATATCTGTCAGGAATCCCTGAATAACCCTTCACATGTATATATTTTTTTAGTAGACAACCTAAAGTATTGATTTAGGCCAATTTTGGTATATTTCATGCCACCATTTCACCGCCAAATGCAATCAAATAAACAAAATTGTTAACTTTTTCAAAAACTTTCAATGAAATTATTTACAAACAGCTTGTGCAATTATAGCCCAAATGGTTGTAAATGCTTCTCTGGGATCCCCTTTGTGCAGAAATAGCAGACATATATGGCTTTGGCATTGCTTTTTGCTAATCAGAAGGCCGCTCCTCACCACACTTGTATTATGCCCAGCAGTGAAGGGGTTAATTAGGTAGCTTGTAGGCTTAATTTTAGCTTAAGTGTAAAAATCAGCCTCCCACCTGACACATCCCACCCCCTGATCCCTCCCTGACCCCTCTCAAACAGCTCTCTTCGCTCCCCCACCCCACAATTGTCACAGCTATCTTAAGTACTGGTGGAAAGTCTGCCAGTACTAAAATAAAAGGCTTTTTTTTTTTAAATAGTTTTTTTAAAAAAAATATATATTCTTCAGTGTAGGATCCCCCCTTAGCCCCCAACCTCCCTGATCCCCTCCAAACAGCTTTCTAACCCTCCCCCTCTACCTATTTGCCGCCATCAGTTTGCAAAAAAAATTGAGGTTTTATTTATTTTTTATTAAAATAAAAATGAAAATTTTCTGTAGTGTAGCTACCCCCCCCCCTCAATAGCCTACCCCTCCCAGATTTCTTTCCCAACATTTATTCCCCCCCTCTTTCCCTTACACTTTGCTGTAGTGTAGCGGCCTCAGTCCCACCCACTCCCGTCCGCTATCGAAAACAGAGGAGGAAAGGGATTTGTGAGTAGTAACAGATAACAAGCTAAAGATAGATGCACAATGTGCACAAGGCTAATAAGATGCATGTATTTAAAGAGGCATTGATGCAAGGGAGGAAAGCATAATTCTTTCACTATTTAAATCCCTGGTAAGACCTCACCTTGTGTATGTAGTGCAGTTCTATGGACCAATCTCAAAAAAACTTTTTGCAGAGAAGGGCCACAAAGCTAATAAGGGGAATTGAGAATTTAGGCTATGAGGAGAGGCTAGCTAAACTTTGTCTGTTTAGTCTAGAAAAAAGGTGCTTGAGAGGTGACATGATTACTTTATATAAATATTTTCAAGGTTCATATACAGAGATGACGGAAGCTTTGTTTATTCCAAGAGGTCGCAATTTAAAGAGACAGTCTACTCCAATTTTTTTATTGTTTAAAAAGATACATAATCCCTTTATTACCCATTCCTCAGTTTTGCATAACCAACGCAGTTATAATAATATACTTTTTACGTCTGTGATTACTCTTATCTCTGAGCTATTTACAGACTTGCATTTTAGCCAATTAGTGCTGGTTCCTGCACAACTTCACGGGAGTGAGCACAATGTTATCTATATGGCACAGATGAATTAGCAGTGCCTTGCTGTGAAAAAATAATAAAAATGCGACATAAGAGGCGGTCTGTAGTGGCTTAGAAACAGGCAGAAATTTAGAGTTTTAAATGTTATAAAGTTTATTAATATAACAATGTTGGCTGTGCAAAGCTCGGGAATGGGTAGTAAAGTCTTTTTTAAACAATAGTAGAAGACTGTAGAAGGGACAGTCAATGTAAGAGCAATCAAATTGTGGAACTCATTACCTAAGGAGGTAGTAAATGCCAATACCTTAAAGGACCAGTCAACACAGTAGATTTGCATAATCAACAAATTCAACATAACAAGACAATGTAATAGCACTTATGCAAAACAGAAAGAGAAGCAGTCTGCCAGGAACGAACAGCAGCATCAATAGCTTGTTCTATGGCCCGGTTGCCACCTGGGAGTAGATTATTTCTGCTCAATTGTGCTTTTCACGGAGGAAAACTTTCCTGTAGTATATCAGTCTGAAAAATATAAAAAGACTGTGCACATTTTGTTAAAGGAAGTAAATTGGAAAGTTGTTTAAAATTGCTGCTCTATCTGAATAATGAAAGTTTCATTTTGACTTGAGTGTCCCTTTAAATACATTTAGAAATGGTTTAGATACATTTCTGGCTAGAATCAGAATTCAGGGACATGATTGCTTGTGTTAAATGTCTCACCTTTTTAATGGATTCATTTAAGCTCAACTGGAGCTTTATTGTAAGTATATTACTTACATATATATGTTCATAATGCATAGCTAAGTATATTATTTACATATATATGTTCATAATGCATAGCTAGCAAATACAGTTTTGTGACATTTGGAGTCTATCCCCTGTTAGGAAAGTGTGTTCAGATAATATCTGCTCTGGAAGTATGTAATATCCTTAACTGGTAAATCATGTTTATCTCTTAACTCTTCAAAGGTAAGTAATTGATGTGTTATCTGATTTAACAATTGTGCAACCATAATAATGTCTTTAGATCTCCACTGACTGAACACTAATGTGGAAAGTCCTGGCAGGAAATCTGGATTACCTGTGAGAGGTAAGTAAATATTAGACTGTCTGTGAACACCCCATATCCGACATAATATAGCTCAGGCCCTTAATGGTTTACAAAACAGTATATTATGGCTGATTAAGTGCGTTAGGGAAGACAAGTTTGCATTTGGAAAAAAATGCTGGGTGAAAGGAGTGCAGGGGGTCGATCCGATATAAAGCGTCGCCCGCAAAAGCCGGCGACGCCAATATTTACGCTGATTTGGTATCCTATATACGGCGTAACCTAGAAGTTACGCGCGTATATTTCTGCCGTCGCCCATAGTTTTTTGGGCCATAGGCAGGTATACCAAACCAGCGCAGTTTGGTATCCAATATGCAGCGTAAGGACTTACGTGGCGAAAATGGAGAAAACTTACTCCATTTTCACCTCGCCACAAAAAGCAGCCGTAAGAAGCCTTACGCTGACTATTGGAGCCCCGTAACTCCCTAAACTAACTAGAAAATAAACCTAACACCTAACGCATGCGCAATGTCTATCTCCCTGTCAACCGCGATCTGCTAAATAAAACCTAACACCTAACGCATGCGCAATGTCTATCTACCGTCAACCGCGATCCCCCCCCCCCCCGAAATCCCTAATAAACTTATTAACCCCTAAACCGCCGCTCCCGGACCCCGCCGCCATCTACATAAACTAACCCCCTACTGTGAGCCCCTAAAACCGCCGCCATCTACCTTATCTATCCCCTAATCTGACCCCTTACACCGCCGCCACCTATATAAAAATTATTAACCCCTAATCTAATCCCCCTATACCGCCGCCAGCTATATTAATATTATTAACCCCTAATGTAAGCCCCTTACACCGCCGCCATCTCTATTAAAATGATTAACCCCTAATTTAATCTACCTACCCCGCCGCCAGCTATATTATCTATATTAACCCTAAGTATATTATAGTTAATATAGGTATTACATTATATATATTAACTATATTAACCCTAATTATATTAGGGTTAATATAGTTAATATAGTTACTATAGTATTTATATTAACTATATTAACTCTATCTAACCCTAACTAAATTTATATTAAATTAATCTAATTCATTTATAAACTAAAATATTCCTATTTAAATCTAAATACTTACCTATAAAATAAACCCTAAGATAGCTACAATATAATTAATAATTACATTGTAGCTATGTTAGGGTTAATATTTATTTTACAGGTAAATTGTTAATTATTTTAACTAGGTATAATAGATATTAAATAGTTATTAACTATTTAATATCTACCTAGTTAAAATAATTACCCAATTACCTGTAAAATAAATCCTAACCTAAGTTACAAATACACCTACACTATCAATAAATTTAATAAACTACAAACATCTATCTAAAAATACAATTAAATTAACTAAACTAAATTACAAAAAAAAACAAACACTAAATTACAAAAAATAAAAAAAAGATTACAAGATATTTAAGCTAATTACACCTATTCTAAGCCCCCTAATAAAATAATAAACCCCCAAAATAAAAAAAATTCCCTGCCCTATTCTAAATTAAACAAATTTCAAAGCTCTTTACCTTACCAGCCCTTAAAAGGGCCTTTTGTGGGGCATGCCCCAAAGAATTCAGCTCTTTTGCATACAACAAATACAATCCCCCCCCCCATTACAACCCACCACCCACATACCCCTATTCTAAAACCACCCAAACCCCCCTTAAAAAAGCCTAACACTACCCCCCTGAAGATCTCCCTACCTTGTCTTCACCACACCGGGCCGAACTCCTGATCCGATCCGGGCGATGTCTTCCTCCAAGCGGCAAAGAAGAATTCTTCCTCCGGCGATGTCATCCTCCAAGCGGCAAAGAAGAATTCTTCCTCCGGCGACGTCTTCCTCCAAGCGGCAGCAAAGTCTTCATTCTTCCGGCGGCATCTTCAATCTTCTTTCTTCGCTCCGCCGCCGCGGAGCATCCATCCCGGCCGACTGCTGAACTTGGAATGAGGTACCTTTAAATGACGTCATCCAAGATGGCGTCCGCCGAATTCCGATTGGCTGATAGGATTCTATCAGCCAATCGGAATTAAGTTAGAAAAATCTGATTGGCTGATTGAATCAGCCAATCAGATTCAAGTTCAATCCGATTGGCTGATCCAATCAGCCAATCAGATTGAGCTCGCATTCTATTGGCTGTTCCGATCAGCCAATAGAATGCGAGCTCAATCTGATTGGCTGATTGGATCAGCCAATCGGATTGAACTTGAATCTGATTGGCTGATTCAATCAGCCAATCAGATTTTTCTAACTTAATTCCGATTGGCTGATAGAATCCTATCAGCCAATCGGAATTCGGCGGACGCCATCTTGGATGACGTCATTTAAAGGTACCTCATTCCAAGTTCAGCAGTCGGCCGGGATGGATGCTCCGCGGCGGCGGAGCGAAGAAAGAAGATTGAAGATGCCGCCGGAAGAATGAAGACTTTGCTGCCGCTTGGAGGAAGACGTCGCCGGAGGAAGAATTCTTCTTTGCCGCTTGGAGGATGACATCGCCGGAGGAAGAATTCTTCTTTGCCGCTTGGAGGAAGACATCGCCCGGATCGGATCTGGAGTTCGGCACGGTGTGGTGAAGACAAGGTAGGGAGATCTTCAGGGGGGTAGTGTTAGGCTTTTTTAAGGGGGGTTTGGGTGGTTTTAGAATAGGGGTATGTGGGTGGTGGGTTGTAATGGGGGGGGGGGTATTGTATTTGTTGTATGCAAAAGAGCTGAATTCTTTGGGGCATGCCCCACAAAAGGCCCTTTTAAGGGCTGGTAAGGTAAAGAGCTTTGAAATTTGTTGAATTTAGAATAGGGCAGGGAATTTTTTTTATTTTGGGGGTTTATTATTTTATTAGGGGGCTTAGAATAGGTGTAATTAGCTTAAATATCTTGTAATCTTTTTTTTATTTTTTGTAATTTAGTGTTTGTTTTTTTTTGTAATTTAGTTTAGTTAATTTAATTGTATTTTTAGATAGATGTTTGTAGTTTATTAAATTTATTGATAGTGTAGGTGTATTTGTAACTTAGTTTAGGATTTATTTTACAGGTAATTGGGTAATTATTTTAACTAGGTAGATATTAAATAGTTAATAACTATTTAATATCTATTATACCTAGTTAAAATAATTAACAATTTACCTGTAAAATAAATATTAACCCTAACATAGCTATAATGTAATTATTAATTATATTGTAGCTATCTTAGGGTTTATTTTATAGGTAAGTATTTAGATTTAAATAGGAATATTTTAGTTTATAAATGAATTAGATTAATTTAATAAGAATTTAGTTAGGGGTGTTAGGGTTAGATAGAGTTAATATAGTTAATATAAATACTATATTAACTATATTAACTATATTAACCCTAATATAATTAGGGTTAATATAGTTAATATATATAATGTAATACCTATATTAACTATAATATACTTAGGGTTAATATAGATAATATAGCTGGCGGCGGGGTAGGTAGATTAAATAAGGGATTAATCATTTTAATAGAGATGGCGGCGGTGTTAGGGGCTCACTTTAGGGGGTTATAGATATAATATAGCTGGCGGCGGGGTACGGGAGCGGCGGTTTAGGGGTTAATAGCTTTTTTATTGTTAGGATAGTGAGGGGGGATAGCGGATAGAGGGTTAGACGTGTCGGGCTATGTTAGGGAGGCGTGTTAGACAGTGCGGGCTATGTTAGGGAGGCGTGTTAGACAGTGCGGGCTATGTTAGGGAGGCGTGTTAGACAGTGCGGGCTGTGTTAGGGAGGCGTGTTAGACAGTGCGGGTGTTTTAAACTTTAGTCAGGTTTTATAGGCGCCGGCAGTTTCTAACGTGCCGCAAGTCACTGGCGACGCCAGAAATGTGTACTTACGCAGATTTCTGGACATCGCTGGTTTGTGAGACTTACGGCACGTTAGCATCTGACGGCGACTTATATGGGATGGCTCGAGTTGCGAGCTGAAACTGCGGGCGACGCCGCTTCCCTCGCTTGCGCCGCAAACTGCGATCGATATCGGATCGCGCCCCAGGAGTTAATGAGTGGGACCCTAAAAACACTGTTGACTTTTACCCCTTTGGCTGCCAGTAGCTTATTTGACACTTCTTGTTCTTGACACACACCAGTGTTAATTTCGTCGACTAAAACTAGACTAAAATGACTATAAAACGAAAGAAATTCTGATGACTAAAATACGACTAAAACTAAAATGGCATTTTAGTCAAAAGACTATGACTAAAACTAAATCAAAATTTGCTGACAAAAACATTTTATGCAAGGTGTTATAATCAGTCGATATCCAATTACTGCTCTTTTGTAAAATTTACGAAACTTAATTTTATTACATTTTAAGATAAACACGTTATATACCACAACAGTTAAATCTGTTAAATCTGTATTGCATGTTCAAACCTTAATACCATAAATAAAAACAGGTTAATAAACCTTTACTCCAGGAGTATATAATGAGTTTGG
The DNA here is from genome assembly GCF_027579735.1 of Bombina bombina. Taxonomy (NCBI): domain Eukaryota; kingdom Metazoa; phylum Chordata; class Amphibia; order Anura; family Bombinatoridae; genus Bombina; species Bombina bombina. Next base: position 1,554,072,221 of record NC_069499.1, on the reverse strand, counting down.
AAGTTCTAGAGCAGTGCTAATATCTTTGGGGAAAATTTTTCAAATCTGTGAACAATCAATTGATTCTTCCTATATAGATAAGCATAACCAACAAATATGGGTTTAAGTTATGCTGTGCCTGTGCTAGCTGCAGAAACGTTTTGTTGTGTTGAGTTACTTGATACTTGTTTTAATTATTAACAAAGAACTGTTAAAGTTTTTTATATTGGGTAATATGTTCAATACAGTCAATACAGTTTACAGATTTGTTTTTTATATTTTAAAGTTGCACTTCTGTTTGTTTATGAAACTTGGTTTTATTTAATTTTAAGTTTAATAAAGATATCACAACGGCTAAATCTGTGTCTGTATTGCATGTTTAAACCTTAATACCATAAATAATAACAGGTGTTATGTTTACTCCTGGAGTATATAATCAGTTTGCAAATTATTGTGAAATGCTTAAATAATGCATTACACTTTAACTAAACCCCTTAGATTTTAGTCGACTAAAATCTACTGGAGATTCAGTCGACTAAAACTAAAACAATTCAGATGACTAAAATACGACTAAAACTAAAATGGCATTTTAGTCAAAAGACTAAAACTAAGACTAAATTGAAATTTGCCGTCAAAATTAACACTGACACACACAGAGCAGTGTTTTGTTTTTCTCTTACAGATTGTACCAACTGCACATGATAGTGTCACTTCTTTCTGTAATGCATAGAGAGGTACAGTAGAACTTTCAATTCTAGCTGCCACTCAGGGGACTTTAAACCACTGTACAAATCATCCAGTATATTTTTCTATTACACACAGAGCTAGGGCTGATCTAGAGGGTATTGGTAGATCCATCCAGTGTTTGTTTTGGCAACAGATGAGTGTGATACAGAGCAAAGAGTTTTGCCTGGTCAGAGCTATACATATTGGTACAGATGCCTGCGGTGCTCTCAGCCCTTACAGTCTCATTCAGAAGCCGGGTTACACATCCCAATCAGAGCAGTAGCACTTCCTCTCTCCCAGTGTACACACCTCATATTCTCTTCCTGTCTCCCTCCCAGACCTCCTCCTACTCGCTCTCCACAGGTACCTCACCCTTAACCTGCCCCCTCCCTGAACAGAGCTTGGGACACATACCAAACATACCTCCCAAATCTGAAATACCTGCGTGCCTGTGATTCCAGGCCTGACAGGAGGAGAGAGAAAGGGGGGACGAGCAGGACCTACCTGAATCTCACACAGGATCAGGTGAAGCACTGCACACCTTATATGTATAGCACAGCAGATCTTATACACAGAGCACAGCACACCTTATATGTATAGCACAACAGTTCTTATACACAGAGCACTGCACACCTTATATATATAGCACAACAGATCTTATACACAGAGCACTGCACACCTTATATGTATAGCACAGCAGATCTTATACACAGAGCACAGCACACCTTATATGTATAGCACAACAGATCTTATACACAGAGCACTGCACACCTTATATGTGTAGCACAACAGATCTTATACACAGAGCACTGCACACCTTATATGTATAGCACAACAGATCTTATACACAGAGTACTGCACACCTTATATGTAGAGAACATCAGATCTTATACACAGAGCACTGCACACCTTATATGTACAGCACAACAGATCTTATACACAGAGCACTGCACACCTTATATGTAGAGAACATCAGATCTTATACACAGAGCACTGCACACCTTATATGTATAGCACAACAGATCTTATACACAGAGCACTGCACACCTTATATGTAGAGAACATCAGATTTTATACACAGAGCACTGCAAACCTTATATGTATAGCACAACAGTTCTTATACACAGAGCACTGCAGATATTATACACAGAGCACTGCACACCTTATATGTATAGCACAACAGTTATTATACACAGAGCACTGCACACCTTATATGTATAGCACAACAGTTGTTATACACAGAGCACTGCACACCTTATATGTATAGCACAACAGTTCTTATACACAGAGCACTGCACACCTTATATGTATAGCACAACAGTTCTTATACACAGAGCACTGCAGATATTATGCACAGAGCACTGCACACCTTATATGTATAGCACAACAGATCTTATACACAGAGCACTGCACACCTTATATGTATAGCACAACAGATCTTATACACAGAGCACTGCACACCTTATATGTATAGCACAAGAGTTCTTATACACAGAGCACTGCAAACCTTATATGTATAGCACACCAGTTCTTATACACAGAGCACTGCAGATATTATACACAGAGCACTGCACACCTTATATGTATAGCACAACAGTTCTTATACACAGAGCACTGCACACCTTATATGTATAGCACAACAGTTCTTATACACAGAGCACTGCAGATATTATGCACAGAGCACTGCACACCTTATATGTATAGCACAACAGATCTTATACACAGAGCACTGCAGATATTATATACAGAGCACTGCACACCTTATATGTATAGCACAACAGATCTTATACACAGAGCACTGCACACCTTATATGTATAGCTAAGCAGATCATATACACAGAGCACTGCACACCTTATATGTATTGCACAACATATGTTATATACAGAGCATTGCACACCTTATATGTATAGCACAACAGATCTTATATAAAGAGCACTGCATACCGTATATGTATAGCACAACATATCTTATACACAGAGCACTGCAGATCTTATACACAGAGCACTGCATATCTTATATGTATAGCACAACAGATCTTATAAACAGAGCACTGCACGCCTTATATGTATAGCACAACAGTTCTTATACACAGAGCACTGCACACCTTATATGTATAGCAGAACAGATCTTATACACAGAGCACTGCACACCTTATATGTATAGCAGAACAGATCTTATACACAGAGCACTGCACACCTTATATGTATAGCACAACAGATCTTATAGACAGAGCACTGCAGATTTTACACACAGAGCACTGCACACCTTATATGTATCGCACAACTGATCTTATACACAGAGCACTGCACACCTTATATGTATAGCACAACTGATCTTATACACAGAGCGCTGCACACCTTATATGTATAGCACAACTGATCTTATACACAGAGCACTGCACACCTTATATGTATAGCACAACTGATCTTATACACAGAGCGCTGCACACCTTATATGTATAGCACAACTGATCTTATACACAGAGCACTGCACACCTTATATGTATAGCACAACAGATCTTATACACAGAGTACTGCACACCTTATATGTATAGCACACCAGATCTTATACACAGAGTACTGCACACCTTATATGTATAGCACAACAGATCTTATACACAGTGTACTGCACACCTTTTATGTATAGCACAACAGATTTTATACAAAGAGCACTGCAGATCTTATACACAGAGCACTGCACACCTTATATGTATAGCACAACAGTTCTTATACACAGAGAACTGCACACCTTATATGTATAGCACAACAGTTCTTATACACAGAGAACTGCACACCTTATATGTATAGCACAACCGTTCTTATACACAGAGCACTGCAGATATTATGCACAGAGCACTGCACACCTTATATGTATAGCACAACAGATCTTATACACAGAGCACTGCAGATATTATACACAGAGCACTGCACACCTTATATGTATAGCACAACAGATCTTATACACAGAACACTGCACACCTTATATGTATAGCACAACAGTTATTATACACAGAGCACTGCACACCTTATATGTATAGCACAACAGATCTTATACACAGAGCACTGCACACCTTATATATATATATATATAGCACAACAGAACTTATACACAGAGTACTGCACACCTTATATGTATAGCACAGCAGATCTTATACACAGAGCACAGCACACCTTATATGTATAGCACAACAGTTCTTATACACAGAGCACTGCACACCTTATATGTATAGCACAACAGATCTTATACACAGAGCACTGCACACCTTATATGTATAGCACAGCAGATCTTATACACAGAGCACAGCACACCTTATATGTATAGCACAACAGATCTTATACACAGAGCACTGCACACCTTATATGTATAGCACAACAGATCTTATACACAGAGCACTGCACACCTTATATGTATAGCACAACAGATCTTATACACAGAGTACTGCACACCTTATATGTAGAGAACATCAGATCTTATACACAGAGCACTGCACACCTTATATGTAGAGAACATCAGATCTTATACACAGAGCACTGCACACCTTATATGTATAGCACAACAGATGTTATACACAGATCACTGCACACCTTATATGTAGAGAACATCAGATTTTATACACAGAGCACTGCAAACCTTATATGTATAGCACAACAGTTCTTATACACAGAGCACTGCAGATATTATACACAGAGCACTGCACACCTTATATGTATAGCACAACAGTTATTATACACAGAGCACTGCACACCTTATATGTATAGCACAACAGTTGTTATACACAGAGCACTGCACACCTTATATGTATAGCACAACAGTTCTTATACACAGAGCACTGCACACCTTATATGTATAGCACAACAGTTCTTATACACAGAGCACTGCAGATATTATGCACAGAGCACTGCACACCTTATATGTATAGCACAACAGATCTTATACACAGAGCACTGCACACCTTATATGTATAGCACAACAGATCTTATACACAGAGCACTGCACACCTTATATGTATAGCACAAGAGTTCTTATACACAGAGCACTGCAAACCTTATATGTATAGCACATCAGTTCTTATACACAGAGCACTGCAGATATTATACACAGAGCACTGCACACCTTATATGTATAGCACAACAGTTCTTATACACAGAGCACTGCACACCTTATATGTATAGCACAACAGTTCTTATACACAGAGCACTGCAGATATTATGCACAGAGCACTGCACACCTTATATGTATAGCACAACAGATCTTATACACAGAGCACTGCAGATATTATATACAGAGCACTGCACACCTTATATGTATAGCACAACAGATCTTATACACAGAGCACTGCACACCTTATATGTATAGCTAAGCAGATCATATACACAGAGCACTGCACACCTTATATGTGTTGCACAACAGATGTTATATACAGAGCATTGCACACCTTATATGTATAGCACAACAGATCTTATATAAAGAGCACTGCATACCGTATATGTATAGCACAACATATCTTATACACAGAGCACTGCAGATCTTATACACAGAGCACTGCATATCTTATATGTATAGCACAACAGATCTTATAAACAGAGCACTGCACACCTTATATGTATAGCACAACAGTTCTTATACACAGAGCACTGCACACCTTATATGTATAGCAGAACAGATCTTATACACAGAGCACTGCACACCTTATATGTATAGCAGAACAGATCTTATACACAGAGCACTGCACACCTTATATGTATAGCACAACAGATCTTATAGACAGAGCACTGCAGATTTTACACACAGAGCACTGCACACCTTATATGTATCGCACAACTGATCTTATACACAGAGCACTGCACACCTTATATGTATAGCACAATTGATCTTATACACAGAGCGCTGCACACCTTATATGTATAGCACAACTGATCTTATACACAGAGCACTGCACACCTTATATGTATAGCACAACTGATCTTATACACAGAGCGCTGCACACCTTATATGTATAGCACAACTGATCTTATACACAGAGCACTGCACACCTTATATGTATAGCACAACAGATCTTATACACAGAGTACTGCACACCTTATATGTATAGCACACCAGATCTTATACACAGAGTACTGCACACCTTATATGTATAGCACAACAGATCTTATACACAGTGTACTGCACACCTTTTATGTATAGCACAACATATTTTATACAAAGAGCACTGCAGATCTTATACACAGAGCACTGCACACCTTATATGTATAGCACAACAGTTCTTATACACAGAGAACTGCACACCTTATATGTATAGCACAACCGTTCTTATACACAGAGCACTGCAGATATTATGCACAGAGCACTGCACACCTTATATGTATAGCACAACAGATCTTATACACAGAGCACTGCAGATATTATACACAGAGCACTGCACACCTTATATGTATAGCACAACAGATCTTATACACAGAACACTGCACACCTTATATGTATAGCACAACAGATCTTATACACAGAGCACTGCACACCTTATATATATATATATAGCACAACAGAACTTATACACAGAGTACTGCACACCTTATATGTATAGCACACCAGATCTTATACACAGAGTACTGCACACCTTATATGTATAGCACAACAGATCTCATACATTGTACTGCACACCTTTTATGTATAGAACAACAGATTTTATACAAAGAGCACTGCACACCTTATATGTATAGCACAACAGATCTTATACATAGAGCACTGCACACCTTATATGTATAGCACAATATAACTTATACACAGAGCACTTCAGATCTTATACACAGAGCACTGCACACCTTATATGTATAGCTAAACAGATCATATGCACAGAGAACTGCAGATCATATACACAGAGCACTGCACACCTTATATATAACAACAGATCTTATGCACAGAGCACTGCATACCTTATATGTATTGCACAACAGATCTTATATACAGAGCATTGCACACCTTATATGTATAGCACAACATATCTTATTTAAAGAGCACTGCATACCTTATATGCATAGCACAACATATCTTATATACAGAGCACTGCACACCTTATATGTATAGCACAACATATCTTATACACAGAGCACTGCACACCTTATATGTATAGCTAAACAGATCTTATACACAGAGCACTGCAGATCTTATACACAGAGCACTGCACACCTTATATGTATAGCACAACAGATCTTTTACACAGAGCACTGCACACCTTATATGTATGGCACAACAGATCTTATACATATAGTACTGCACACCTTATATGTATAGCACAACATATCTTATACACAGAGCACTGCACACCTTATATGAAAAGCACAACAGAACTTATACACAGAGCACTTCAGATTTTATACACAGAGAACTGCACACCTTATATGTATAGCACAAAAGATCTTATACACTCACAGAGCACTGCACACCTTATATGTATAGCTAAGCAGATCATATACACAGAGCACTGCACACCTTATATGTATTGCACAACAGATGTTATATACAGAGCATTGCACACCTTATATGTATAGCACAACATATCTTATATAAAGAGCACTGCATACCGTATATGTATAGCACAACATATCTTATACACAGAGCACTGCAGATCTTATACACAGAGCACTGCATATCTTATATGTATAGCACAACAGATCTTATAAACAGAGCACTGCACACCTTATATGTATAGCACAACAGATCTTATACACAGAGCACTGCACACCTTATATGTATAGCACAACAGATCTTATATACAGAGCACTGCACACCTTATATGTATAGCAGAACAGATCTTATACACAGAGCACTGCACACCTTATATGTATAGCAGAACAGATCTTATACACAGAGCACTGCACACCTTATATGTATAGCACAACAGATCTTATACAGAGAGCATGGCACACCTTATATGTATAGCATAACAGATTTTATGCACAGAGCACTGCAGATCTTATACACAGAGCACTGCATACTTTATATGTATAGCACAACAGATCTTATGCACAGAGCACTGCAGATCTTATACAGAGAGCACAGCAGATCATATATACAGAGCACTGCAGATCTTATACACAGAGCACTGTAGATCTTATACACAGAGCACTTATACACAGAGCAGAGCACTGCAGATCACATGCACAGATCAATGCAGATCTTATACACAGAGCATTGCTGTTCATATACACAAAACATTGCAGATCTTATTCACAGAACACTGCAAATCAGTACTCATAGCACTGCAGATCACATACGTCATATACACAAAGCACTGCAGATCTAATGTACATGGCACTGCAGATCTTATACACAGAGCACTGCAGATCATATACATAAAGCATTACAGATCATATACACAGATCAATGCAGATCTTATACAGAGAGCACAGCAGATCATATATACTGAGCACTACAGATCTTATACACAGGGCATTGCAGATCATATACAAAGAGCACTGCAGATCTTATACACAGAGCACTGCAGATCATATGCATAGATCATTACAGATCATATACACAGATCAATGCAGATCTTATACAGAGAGCACAGCAGATCATATATACAGAGCACTGCAGATCTTATACACAGAGCATTGCAGATCATATACAAATAGCACTGCAGATCTTATACAGAAAGCACTGCAGATGTTATACACAGAACACTGCAGTTCATATATACAGAGAACAGCAGATTAGATACACAAAGCACTTAAGATCGTATGCACAAAGTATAGAAGGTCTTATAGACAGCAATGCAGCTCTTATACACAGTGCACTGCATATCATATACGCAAAGTGCAGTAGATCTTATACACAGAACATTGCAGATCTTATACATAAAGCATTGCAGATCTTATACACAGATCAATGCAGATCTTATACACAGAGCACTGCTAATCTTATACACCAGAGCAATCAGATCTTAAACATAGATCACTGCAGATCATATACCCAGAGCACTGCAGACCTTTCATTTCATACAGGTGGTGAGTGTTCATGATCCATTTACTCCTGGGAATTACTCTTCCCTACCACTAGGAGGAGGCAAAATTTCCAAAACTCCAAGAGCTCTATAAAACCCTCCCACCTCACATGTACATCAGTCTTTAATTTGCCTCCATTGGATGTGGTCAAAGAATGAAGATGTGCATTTTAATTCTGTTATTAGAGGGGTTCTCAGTTTATGTTGAGGCCCGGGTTCCCCTCAGAGTACAGTGCTTGTCAGAGGGATGTATATGGCGTATGGTTTGTGGCTCCTTTTCGCCTCAAGAAAAATCTTTCTGTGTTTTTTGTTTGCTTTGCTTTATGAAATGCTATAATGGAGCTATCTGATTCTGTCCCCTTAAAGGGCCATTATACACTCATTTTTTCTTTGCATAAATGTTTTGTAGAGGATCTATTTATAAATCCCATAAAGTTTGGTTTTTTAAAAATGTATAATTTTGCTTATTTTTAAAGAACATTGCTCTGATTTTCAGACTCCTAAGCAAGCCCCAAAGTTTTATTTGAATACCGTAAGCTACCTTCTCCAGCTTGCTCCTGTTTGTGTAAGGGTCTTTTTCATATGCAAAAGAAGGGGGGAGGGGGCTGGCAGTGTCTTATTTCCCACTTGCAGTTGGCTTCCAACTGCCTTTTCTCAACAGAGCTAAACTGAAAGCTTCTAAGTAAGTTTTTAAACCATTTTATACTGGATTTTTATATCAGTATCTGTGCATCTTATTCTTTATAGTAGTGTCTATTACATGCAGTTATATGAAAATGAGTGTATACTGTCCCTTTAATTCTACCGTCAAAGCTGAGTCCTCCTGAACACTTCCTACCATAATTAAGTGTTGTTTATTGTAATAAAAAAAAAAAAAACTGAAGTTTTTCATCCAGTTTATTTATGTGAATCATGTTTGCCTATGTTATAGCAATCAGACCAACCCAATGCTGCTTCTATGTGTTTCTACTGCTGCCTGTTTTGCTCCTTATAGGAGCCTACCTCTGATGTTGAGCCTGATACTTCCTCTTTTTTGTTTAGAATATTGAACATATTTGTTCTCTTTTAAAAGAGGTTTTTCTGATGATAATCATTGTAATAGTTTAAATTCAGTGTTTAAAACTGTTGCTAAACTTCCTGAGGTTTTTCCTATCCCTGATGCTGTCTCCTTATTATGTTTGCTAGGGAATGGTCTAAACCAGGTAATTCCTTTTTAATCCCCTCTGCAAGGGAAAAGTTATATCCCTTAACTACTGCTAATGTTGAATAATGGGAAAACTGTTCCCAAGGTTGATGGGGCTATTTCCTCTCTGGCTAAATGTACTGCTATCCATTTTGGATGACAGTACTTCTTCTTAAGAACATTTGGATAGAAAATGAGTCTTTCCATAGAAGGGGCTTTTTTTACAAGCAGGGTATTTGATAAGTCTGCTATTTCTATTGCTGATGTAGTCTGCTGCTTCAATGTTACTGATTATCTAGTCTTTCATAATATTGTTCTAATGACTCTGCTTTTGAGAATCTTTTGGGTTTGCTCATAGACACCAATTCTTTTATTTGTGATGAAGATCAATATCAAAATTATTGTCTTTGGCAGTCCTTGCAGGAGATGCCTTGTGGCTTAAATCCTGATCTGCTGTCATGGTGTCAAAATCCAGATTATTGTCTCCTCAGGAAAAGAAATGGTCTGGTTCTGATTTAGGTTTTATAATATCTACTGTTATTGGTGGTAAAGGGGTTTTTCTTTAGAAGTCTAAAGTTTCTAATAATTTTTTGCTCCATTTGTCAGAATAAGGAGCAAAAGGTTGATTCCTTTGCTAAAAACAATGCACCCTTTTTGACCAGTCTGGAGGCCTAGTGCTAAATGGAACAGGTTAAAGTAGGCCTACAAAATCAATCCATATTACCAAGTCTGCAATGAAGGTGCGGCTACTAAACCCATAGGTTCTGGTAGGGGGCAAGTTAAGGCTTTTTCAGGAGGCTTGGTGTTTGTCTGTTCCAGATCCAGGGTTCTGAATTTAGATTCCCAGGGTTATCGGATAGGTTTCAGAACAAGAACTTCCCTTCTCGAACAGAGCAGAGAAGGTTAAAATTGGTGTCAACTTGTCTGCACCTTCAGTCTCTCTCTCCCCTCTGTTGCAGGGATCATACTCAGCTGTCTCAAATAAATTTCTGGATCCAAGTACAAGTTAGTCTCAGCCTTGGTGGCTGGATCATAAGTTCATTATTCAGGGGGCTTCTTTTGCTTATCCTACCTGCACTGTGATCACCACAGATACAAGCCTTTCAGGTTGGGGAGCTTTTTTGGGTCTCTGAGATTACATGGAGTTTGGATCCTCGGGAGGCGAGGTTGCCAATAATTATTCTAGAACTCTGTGCTATTTTTAGGGCTCTTCAGGCTTGGCCCTTGTTGAAAAGGGAGTCTCATCTCCATTTCCATATAGACAATGTCACTGCAGTTGCTAATGTCAACCATCAGTGTGAACTAACAGTTCCGTAGCCATGAAGGAAGTGTCCTGAATACTCTAATGGGTGGAAATCAATTCCTGTCTAAGTTCTACAATCCATTTTTCAGGAGTGATCAATTGAGAAGCAGACATTTCTCAGTCACCAATATTTACATCTAGTGGAATGGTCCTCTTCACCAGGGTGTGTTCATTCAGATTGTGGGTCTGTTGTGTCTTCCAAGAAAGATCGGATGGCTTCTTGTTTGAACATTAAACTTCCCAGGTACTTTGTGAGGTCCAGGGATCCTTAAGCAGTGTTTGTTGATGCTCTTAGTAGCTCCTTGGTAATTTCAGCTTGTTTATCTGTTTTCCTTCTATGGTGCTTCTTCCCAGAGTGATCTCCAAGTTAAACCTAGAGAAATCTTCAGGTAATCCCTGATTGCCCCCAGCTTGGCCTCGCAGGATTTTGGTTTGCAGATCTGATTCAGATGTCCAATTGCCCTTCTTGGCCTTTTCTGCATTCAGACCTTTTATTTTAAGGTCCATTTTTTTCCATCCGGATCTCAAGTCTCTGAACTTGATGATATGGAATTAAATGGTTAGTCCTAGCAGATAAAGGCTTCTCTGATTTTGTGATTGAAACCCTACATTCAGGCTCGTAAGCATCTTAAGGCCTGCAATCCTATAGTTCTTGGTGTATAGATTATGTCTTTTCCTGGCATTCTTTTAGAATTCCTAGGAGTTTTGCAGTTCTTACAGATTGGTCCTGGATAAGGGCCTATATGCCAGTTCTCTGAGGGGCAGATTTCTGCTCTTTTCAGTTTTGTTTCAAATAAAGATTGCTAATCTTCTGATATTCATGGTTTTGTTCATGTTATTTTATTTTCTTACCTTATTTTTGCTTGGCTATACATTAGACTGGAGTGCAATGTGAGGTGGGAGGGGGTTTATAGAGCTCTTGGGGTTTGGAAATATTTGCCTCATCCTTGTGGTAAGGAAGAGTAATTTCCAGGCGTAATGAATAGTAGACTCTCACCACCATGAAAGAAAATAATTTATCAAGTAAGCAAAAATATTGGCTAGATTACGAGTTGTGCGTTAGGTTAAAAAAGCAGCGTTAAGAGGGTCCTAACGCTGCTTTTTAACGCCCAGCTGGTATTACGAGTCTTGAAGGTACAGGCTCACTGCTCACTTTTTTGGCCAGACTTGGAAATACCGCAAATACACTTACGCAAATTGCATATCCTCTTTTTTTCAATGGGACTTGCATAGCGCCGGTATTACGAGTCTGCCAAATAGTGAGCGGTACACCCTCTCCTGTCAAGACTGGTACCGCATTTTAAAGTCAGTAGTTAAGAGTTTTACACTACAACGCCGTAGCATAAAACTCTTAACTAAAGTGCTAAAAAGTACACTAACACCCATAAACTACCTATTAACCCCTAAACCGAGGCCCTCCCGCATCGCAAACACTAAAAAAATTTTTTTAACCCCTAATCTGCTTAACCGGACATCGCCACCACTATAATAAATATATTAACCCCTATACCACCGCACTCCCGCCTCGCAAACATTAGTTAAATATTATTAACCCATTATCTGCCGTCCCTAACATCGCTGACACCTACCTAAATTTATTAACCCCTAATCTGCCGCCTCCAACGTCACCCGCCACTATACTAAAGTTTATACCCCTAAATCTAAGTCTAACCCTAACCCGCCTAACTTAAATATAATTTAAATAAATCTAAATAAAAATTACTATAATTAACTAAAATATTCACTATTTAAAACTAATACTCTACCTATAAAATAAACCCTAGATAGCTACAATATAACTAATAGCTCTTCTGGAATGGAAGGTTCCTTTAAATGAAGTCCCATCCAAGGATGGCATCCCTTCAATTCCGATGGCTGATAGTATTCTATCAGCCAATTGGAATTAAGGTAGAAAAAATCCTATTGGCTGATGCAATCAGCCAATAGGATTGAGCTCGCATTTTATTGGCTGATTGGAAACAGCCAATAGATGCCAGCTCAATCCTATTGGCTGATTGCATCAGCCAATAGGATTTTTCTACCTTAATTCCGATTGGCTGATAGAATTCTATCAGCCAATCGGAATTGAAGGGACGCCATCTTGGGATGACGTCATTTAAAGGAACCTTCCATTCCAGAAGAGCCGTCGGATGAAGAGGATGCTCCGCGTCGGATGTCTTGAAGATGGACCCGCTCCGCGCCGGATGGATGAAAGATAGAAGATGCCGTCTGGATGAAGACTTCTGCCCGTCTGGAGGACCACTTTGCCCCGACTTGGATGAAGACTTCTCCCGACTTCGTTGAGGACTTCGGCCCGGTTGGATGAAGACTTCTCCCTGGTAAAGTGATCTTCAAGGGGTTAGTGTTAGGTTCTTTTAAGGGGGTACTGGGGTGGGTTTTAGAGTAGGGTTGGTTGTGTGGGTGGTGGGTTTTAATGTTGGGGGGGATTTGCAATTTTTTTTACAGGTAAAAGAGCTGATTACTTTGGGGCAATTCCCAGCAAAAGGCCCTTTTAAGGGCTATTTGTATTTAGTGTAGGGTAGGGCTTTTTTTTTATTTTGTTAGGGGGATTAGATTAGGTGTAATTAGTTTAAAAATCTTGTAGTTTGTTTATTATTTTCTGTAATTTAGTGTTTGTTTTTTTTGTACTTTAGATAATTTAATTGAATTGTATTTTAATTGTATTTAATTTATGGAAATAATTTAATTATAGTTTAGTGTTAGGTGTAATTGTAACTTAGGTTAGGTTTTATTTTACATGTACTTTTGTATTTATTTTATCTAGGTAGTTATTAAATAGTTAATAACTATTGTACCTAGTTAAAATAAATACAAACTTGTCTGTAAAATAAAAATAAAACCCTAAGCTAGCTACAATGTACTATTAGTTATATTGTAGCTAGTTTAGGGTTTATTTACAGGTAAGTATTTAGTTTTGAATAGGAATAATTTAGTTAATGATAGGAATTTTTTATTTTGATTTCTTTTAATTATATTTAAATTAGGGGGTGTTAGGTTTAAGGGTTAGACTTAGGTTTAGGGGTTAATAAATTTAATATAGTGGCGGCGCCGTTGGTGGCGGCAGGATTAGGGGTTTATAAATGTAGGTAGGTGTCGGCGATGTTAGGGCCGGCAGATTAGGGGGTTAATAATATTTAACTAATGTTTGCGAGGCGGGAGTGCGGCGGTTTAGGGGTTAATATGTTTATTATAGTGGCGGCGACTTTGAGGGCGGCAGATTAGGGGTTAAAAAGTGTAGGTAGGTTGCGGCGACATTGGGGGCGGCAGATTAGGGGTTAATAAATATAGTGTCGGCGATATTTGGGGGCAGCAGATTAGGGGTTCATAAGTATAATGTAGGTGGCGGCGGTTGTCCGGAGCGGCAGATTAGGGGTTAATATTATAATGTAGGTGGCGGCGTTGTCGGGGGCGGCAGATTAGGGGTTAATAAGTGTACGATTAGGGGTGTTTAGACTAGGGGTTCATGTTAGGGTGTTAGGATGTAGGACATAAAATGTATTTCCCCATAGGAATCACATGGGGGCGGCAGCGTTAAGGAGTTTTACGCTGCTTTTTTCAGCAGGCACTCCCGTGATTCCTATGGGAAATCGTGCACAAGCACGATACACCAGCCTTACCGGTAACGTAGCAGCGCTGGTATTGGAGTGCGGTAATGAGCAAAATTTTGCTCAACGCTCACTTCTTGTCTGGTTTGTAAAAACCTGTAATACCAGCGCTGTCTGTAAGTGAGCGATAAGCATAAACTGCTCGTTAGCACCCGCACAGCATCTAACCGCAAAACTTGTAATCTAGGTGTATGTTTTTTACACAGAGCATGGCAGATCTTATACACAGTGCACTGCATATCATATACACAAAGCACAGCAGATCCTATAAACAGAACACAACAACAGATCATTACATAAATGCACTGCAACCTCTTTACACAGAGCACTGCAGATGTTATTTACAGAACACCTGCAGATCTTATACACAGAGCACTGCAAATCATATACACAGAGTATTTTTAGGTCTTCAATAACAAAAAAATAGAATTACGAATCTTATACACAGAGCACTGCAGATGTAATACAGAGGAGAATATCAGAACTGGGCCAGATTACGAGTGGAGCGCTAATTAACCGCTACTACTCAAGTGTTAACTGCGCTAGAAGTAAGATTTTTGCACTCATCAGATTGCGCTTGTATTATGAGTTGAAACGTAAACTGTTTTCGATCGCACCACTAACCCGACGAGCACAAAAAGCCGACGGTTGGAATATCGCGTGTGGGTTCACATATTCCCCCATAGAAGTCAAGGAGCAAAAAAAAGTGGAAAAACACCTAACAGACTTCTCGCGCACAAACCAGATTGCATATTCTCATGTGCGCTAACCCCAATATGAAAATATGAATATTTCACATTCCAATGTTCTCCACATAGAAGATATGTTCTATTGATTCATAAATAAATATTTCTACATATATCTGATGGTATTTGGTACAATATATACTGTATGTATTCCTATATATTTATATACAAACAATATCTCAAAAAAGTAAGTATATCCCTCACATGTTTGTAATATTTAATTATATCTTTTATGTGACAACACTGAAGAAATGACACTTTGCTACAATGTAAAGCAGTGAGTATACAGCCTGTATAACAGTGTAAATTTGCTGTCCCCTCAAAATAACTCAACACACAGCCATTAATGTCTAAACCGTTGGCAACAAAAAGTGAGTACACCCCTAAGTGAAAATGTCCAAATTAAGCCCAACGTGTCAATATTTTGTGTGTGGCCACCCATTATTTTCCAGCACTGCCTTAACCCTCTTGGGCATGGAGTTCACCAGAGCTTCACAGGTTTGCCACTGGAGTCTTCTTCCACTCTTCATGATGACCATCGCCAAAGCTGGTGGATTGTTAGAGACCTTGTGCTCCCCCACATTCCATTTGAGGATGCCCCACAGATGCTCAATAGGTTTAGGTCTCGGAGCCATGCTTGGCCAGCTCCATTCACTCTTACCCTTAGCTTCTTTAGCAAGGCAGTGGTCGTCTTGGAGGTGTGTTTGGGTCGTTATCATGTTGGAATACTGCCCTGCAGCCCAGTCTCCGAAGGGAGGGGATCATGCTCTGCTTCAGTATGTCACAGTATATGTTGGCATTCATGGTTACCCTCAATGAACTGTAGCTCCCCAGTGCAGGCCAGCCTCTTATGCAGGCCCAGACCATGACACTCCCACCACCATGCTTGACTGTAGGCAAGACATACTTGTCTTTGTACTCCTCACCCTGGTTGCCGCCACACACGCTCTGAACACACACTTAAGTTTATCTTGGTCTCATCGGACATGGTTCCAGTAATTCATCTTAATCTGCTTGTCTTCAGCAAACTGTTTGCAGGCTTTCTTGTGCATCATCTTTGAAAGAGGCTTCTTTCTGGGACAACAGCCATGCAGACCCAAAGTGATGCGGTGTTGCGGCGTATGGTCTGAGCACTGACAGGCTGACCCCCCAGCCCTTCAACCTCTGCAGCAATGCTGGCAGCACTCATATGTCTATTTCCCAAAGACAACCTCTGGATATGATGCTGAGCACATGCACTCAACTTCTTGGTCGACCATGGCGAGGCCTGTTCTGAGTGGGAACCTGTCCTGTGCTACAGCTCAGTATCAGGGTCTTGGTAATCTTCTTATAGCCTAGGCCATCTTTATGTAGAGCAACAATTCTTTTTTTCAGATCCTCAGAGAGTTCTTTGCCATGAGGTGCCATGTTGAACTTCCAGTGACCAGTATGAGAGGGTGTGAGAGCGATAACACCAAATTTAACACACCTGCTCCCCATTCACACCTGAGACCTTGTAACACTAACAAATCACATGACACTGGGGGGGGAAATGGCTAATTGGGCCCAATTTGGACATCTCCACTTAGGGGTGTACTCACTTTTGTTGCCAACTGTTTAGAGTTATTTTGAGGGGACTGTAAATTTACACTGTTATTCAGGGCTGTACACTCACTACTTTACATTTGTAGCAAAGTGTTATTTCTTCTTCAGTGTTGTGACATGAAAAGATATAATAAAATATTTACAAAAATAATTATATATAGGTATAGATATATATATATAGTAATTTCTATTTATAAATACATAAAAAATATTCTGCTATGTGCAGAACATTAGAATGTGAAACATTTACAGTAAATACACACCAGGGGGCCCATTTATCCCGCTCCGGATGGAGCTTGAGGGCCCGTGTTTCTGGCGAGCCTGCATGCTCGCCAGAAACAGCAGTTATGAAGCAGCGGTCTAAAGACTCTCCGCATTCAGCGAGGTCTGGTGGACCTGATCCGCACTGTCGGATCAGGTCCGCCAGACCTTTGATAAATATCCCCCTATGACACTTTATTAAATATGAATATTGCATAAATATGATTTTACATGTTTTCATCTACTTGACTGCAAAGGGCTCCAATGCACTTATGTATATGTCTATATATATGTGTACATATGTATTTACATATATACACATATAAAAACATAAATACATATATACACATATAAATACATATATACACATATAAATACATATATACACATATAAAAACATAAATACATATATACACATATAAATACATATATACACATATAAATACATAAATACATATATACACATATAAATACATATATACACATATAAATACATATATACACATATAAATACATAAATACATATATACACATATAAATACATATATACACATATAAATACATAAATACCAATATATAAACATATAAATACATATATACACATATAAATACATAAATACCAATATATAAACATAAATACATATATACACATATAAATACATATATACACATATAAATACATATATACACATATAAATACATAAATACATATATACACATATAAATACATATATACACATATAAATACATATATACACATATAAATACATATATACATATATACACATATAAATACATAAATACATATATACACATATAAATACATATATACACATATAAATACATAAATACACATATAAAAACATAAATACATATATACACATATAAATACATATATACACATATAAAAACATAAATACATATATACACATATAAATACATATATACACATATAAATACATATATACACATATAAATACATAAATACATATATAAATACATATATATATACATATAAATACATATATACACATATAAAAACATAAATACATATATACACATATAAATACATAAATACATATATACACATATAATACATAAATAAATATGTCCACATATATAGACATATACCGGTGTGTATATATATATATATATATATATATATATATATATATATATATATCTTTAGACATGTATAAGTATGTATCTCAGTTAAAGCCTTTTGCTTGCTTTTTCTCTACACCTGAGATCTCATATCTTTGAGCCTTTATAACCTTTTTGTGCAATATTTTTTTTCCCTTAATGTGTTTTCCAATTACTTGTTTTACCAGTTGCAGAGTATAAAATGTATGAGATTTGCTTTTTTTAAGGCTTATTTGTGTACATAAATTAGCTGATTTTGTGTTTTGAAGCCACAACCTAATAAAATGGGTTGAGTTATCATTACTTTATCACATTGTGTACATATCACCTGCTTCTTTATCTTATATCTGACCATAAACCAATCACCAATACTTAAAGAGAACAATGGAAAATTAACATTTTAATACCTTATCTCTTCTATAACCCACTGGGAGTGTAATTTATTCTGCTGGCTGTGTTTACAGAGCTTGGCCTCGAGGCCAAAAACTTTCAGGATGGGTGGGGATACCACAGGCTAAATAAACTATTTTAAATGCCAATATAACGCTAATGGGAATACTTGTAAACAATTTAATACACTCCAGCAGGTAAAGTGGATAATTGGGAACAAATTAAAGGGGGGAATTTTTTTGAGTAAACTGTCCCTTTAAAGGGATAGTAAATAAACTGTTTAGTTATGTATAATGAATAGACTTTGCAATATTATTTTTATTGCCCTCTTTAATGCACTTTAGCTCTGAAATGTGATCAATTTCTAATTCTCCGAACTTGAAATGCACCTGGTTGACTTATTAAGGCTAACTCTGCTACATATATGTTCCAAAGTGGCTTTATCAGATAGCAACTGCACAATAATGCATTTCATACTAACTTCATGACAGGCGCTAGTTATGTTGGCTGTGGACTAAACCAGATTGGCTCCTCCAAATAATAATAAAACCTATAATACTTGGCAGGTATGTTATTCTACAGCAACACAACAGAAACTATAAGGTGTTTACTGCCCCTTTAATTATATGTTTTTTTTTTCTTTCAAGTCCCCTGAGTGGCAGCAATGGTTAAAGGTCTCCTCCTGTGCATCCAAGCAGAACAAATATGTTCCGCTTTTTCTATGGAATAATACTGCACATCTACAGCTTGTGTGTATAATGTAGAGCCACTGGGGTGAAATCTCTGCTCTGTATTTATTTATTTGGCAACCATGGGACTGTAAAAACATTGTTATGAGTATGGTACTGACATAGTGGTCAAATCTCTGCTGTGTATGTGCTACTGAAAGTCAAACAGTTAAATAATGTATTTGTTACTGGCAGCCAAGGGAATAAAATCACTGCTCAGTTGAGAAAAATATATATTGTGTGGTCAAGGATGGAGCCTAAGCAGAACCTCCACCAAAAAGGTTGTCTAGTATTTTTGTGGAGAACAGCTGGCAACCCTAACTGGGAGCTAGCTGAACACATTTGGTGAGGCAATGACAAGAGGCATATGTGCACAGCCACCAATCAGTAGCTAGCTCCCAGTAGTGCATTGCTGCTCCTGAGCCTACATAGTTATGCTCTTCAACAAAGAATAACAAAGGAGAAGGTAATTCTGATAAATGAAGTAGCCTGAAAGGGACATGAAACCGAAAATTTGTCTTTCATGATTCAGGTAGGTCATACAGTTTGAAACAACTTTCAAATTTACTTCAAATTATCAATTTTACTTCATTCTCATAGTATCCTTTATTGAAGGAGCTAGCTGAATGCATCAGATGAGCCTCTGACTAGAGGCATATATTTGCAGCACCAATCA
Organism: Bombina bombina; assembly: GCF_027579735.1. Taxonomy (NCBI): domain Eukaryota; kingdom Metazoa; phylum Chordata; class Amphibia; order Anura; family Bombinatoridae; genus Bombina; species Bombina bombina. The sequence continues at coordinate 1,554,051,876 of NC_069499.1, read as the reverse complement.
GCAGCTAGCTCTCAGCAGTGCATGTTCTATCTGAATCATGATAGTTTAATTTTGACTTTACTGTCCCTTTAATATTTTATGTGCAATCCGAATCATGCCAGTAAATACTGTAGATTTGCATAGTAAACAAATGCATGATAAAAGACAATGCAATAGCACTAAGGGGTAGATTTATCCAGCAGCAGAGGCTTCACTCTACCCCCGATGTTCCCAGATCGCTGGGAACAAGAGTTAAGAAGCAGCGGTCGTAAGACCGCTGCTTCTTAACTTATTCGCCACCTCTGAGGCGGTGGACCACAATCGTCCTGATCCGATACTATCAGGATGATTGACACCACCTGCTAGCGGCTGATTGGCCGCGAATGTGCAGGGAGCGGTATTGCACAAGAAATATTTGTGCAATGTTAAATGCCGACAGCGTATGCTGTCAGCATTTAGCGATGTCAGGTGGACATGACTTGCTACAGCGAATCATGTCCGTCCGACATTTAATAAATCGGCCTCTTAGTCTGAACTGAATGAGTAGCAGATTTTTTTCTGACAAATTTCAAGGTTATATCTATTTCCACTCCCCCTATATCATGTGACCACCATCAGCCAATCACAAATGCATATACGTATATTCTGTGCGTTCCTGCACATGCTCAGTAGGAGCTGGTGATTTAAAAAGTGTCAATATAAAAAGACTGTGCACATTTTGTTAATGGAAGTAAATTAGAAAGTTGTTTAAAATTGCTGCTCTGTCTGATTCATGAACGCTTCCTTTTGACTTGAGTGTCCCTTCAAATATAGTAGGCTCAGTTTCTAGGGTAGATTTAGGGACAGAATCAGATCGCTTCACTGTCTTCATGTGCCACCTCTGCCAAATTCTGCCTGGGCACCGTTACAGAGCTTATAAATGAAATCTCTGTATCTAAGAGATATTTCCCTACAAGTGTTATATTTTCTTTAGGCTTTGTGTTTTTGTATAGCAGTGTATTTAGGAATACAATGTGTAACCTCTACTGTTTTACTTTGTATTGTGTTTTGTATAAATGGCTCTGTCAGCGAACTGTGTTGTATAATTACTTCCCTGGATAGGTTTGAGTTTTTCACAGCTGTCATTGTATTCGATGAGCACTTTACAATCAAGCGACTTAAAAGGGAAATAAAATAAAACCCAAAGAATTTCTTTCATGATTCAGATAGAGTGTACATTTTTTAATACATTTTCAATTTATTTCTAGTATCAAATTGACTTTGTTCTCTTGGTATCCTTTCTTGAAAAGCAGGTAGGAAGACCTAGGAGCGTGCACATGACTGGATCAATATATGGCAGCAGTTTTATAACTGTGTTATACATTTGCAAGAACAGGAGGTGGCAGCAGTGTTCCCTGTCATGTACTGCTCTAGAAATGTGCACACCACCTACCTAGATAGATCTCCAACAAAGAATACAATGAGAACATAGTCAATTTGATAATAGAAGTAAAACATTTTAAAATATTTTTTTAAATGGTATGCTCTGTGGATTTCATGTCCCTTTAATTATCCCTCTCATCACTTTTATGTGGTATAAAAGGGGTGATCATTAAGGGGCAATCAAAGCCACATTGTTTAAAATGGTGCAAACAAACTAAGTATAACAGCATATACACCTCTTAGCCATCCCGTATATTGCAGGACTGTTATGGGTTGGGAACTATGCCTCACTCCCGCACTTGAGGGATGTCCCGGTTTCCACGGTTTTGCCTGCTCTGCACATTTTGTTTTGTATTTGTCTCAGAGTTTTTAGTAATGCCGGGTGCTGCGCCAAGTTCCATCTCACAGTCCCAGCAAGGTGCAGCTTTACCAGACTGCATTACTCTCTATGGGAAGCAGCTCACATACTGTAGACAGATGCATCCCCTATTCTTGTTGCATTTAGTGAGCACAGCTGCTGTGAGGCCAGTGAGCTGCTATCTTGAAGATCCCAGTAAAACGCCCTTCAACCTTTACACATTTAAAATGCAGATATGTTAGTGATTTGGCATCAATTTCTTGCTCTTTCTAGGGGGAGAAAAAAACCTCTACTTCTATCTTTCATATGGGACTACATCTTTGCTCAGGACAATAATACTGAGAGCCCAATTTTTTAAATCTTTCTGGTTTGGCAAGATTCTATAACATGCCCTGTGTAGCTCATTAAAACCCAATTTTATTCTTTAATTATTCAGATAGAGCAGCAACTTTCTAATTTACTTCTATTATTATTTGTTCTTTGTTCTCTTGCTATCTTTATTTAAAAAGCAGGAATGGAAAGCTTAGGAGCCGGACCATTTTTGGTGTCGAACCTGGGTTACGCTTGCTTATTGGTGGCTAAATGTAGCTACCAATACGCAAGCACTATCTAGGGTGCTGAACCTAAAATGGGCTGGCTCCTAAACTAAACATTCCTGCTTTTTAAATAAAGATAGCAAGAGAACAAAGAAAAATTGATAATAGAGGTAAATTAGAACGTTGCTTAAAATTGCCTGCTCTATCTGAATAACGAAAGAAAGAAAAAATTGGGTTTAGTGTCCCTTTAAGGGGAGATCACTAATATGCTCTATGTTAAAGACACTAAATTACAGTATCATGCTCAGTAAAATAAGCAGCTGATTTCTCTATTTATACCAATGAGTTTTTTAAAATGTGGCCAGGAAAGAGTTAAATGCAGGTGCTTACTTTACTTGTTCGTGCAGTTCCTTCATTTAAAATGATTATTTTTACTTTGAATGTCTATGCTTTTTAAAGTATTATTAGCGACTAGCGACAATGGTGTCACAGATGTTAGATTCTAAAGCTGTAAATGATGCCGACCATTGCGGAGTTTGTGGGATATACAATAAGCTTTAGCAAATCTAGGCCAGAAAATAAGTTATTTTGTTATTTTAGAAAAACACAGTCACATATTTAGGCTAAAAGAGGATTTCTATAATGTATCTGTGTATGTAAACAATGCCAGGTATGCAGATAATTCTAAGCATTACAAGACTCTGTGGGGTAGATTTATCATAGTGCGTAGCGTATCATGTCCGCTGCACATCGATAAATGCCGACAGCGTATTCTTGTGAACTGCTGGTGCAATACCTCCCCCTACAGATTCGCAGCCAATCGGCCGCTAGCTGGGGGTGTCAATCAGTCCGATCGTATTGGATCGGGTTGATTTCTCTCTGCAGATTTTACTCGTAACACGTAAAGGGACATTTCAGCCAAAATTGTAATCCATATGGATGCAGTTCAGTTTTAAATATAAACATTTATGTATTAGCAAAAATGTATTAGCAGAAATGCTTCTAATAAAAGCTACAGCTGTTTCAAAAGTGTATTTAAGTTTGCACCGTGCACCAGCATTTTAGACACAGACACAGTGCTTGCTGAGAGAGCCTAAGGTGCTAGTACCATCGTCAATTACGTATCCTATATTTTCAATGGGACTTGCATAGCGCCGGTATTACGAGTCTGACCTAAAGTGAGTGGTAAACCCTCTCCTGTCAAGCCTGGTACCGCATTTAAAAGTCAGTAGTTATGAGTTTTACACTACAATGCTGTAGCATAAAACTCTTAACTAAAGTGCTAAAAAGTACACTAACACCCATAAACTACCTATTAACCCCTAAACCGAGGGGCCCCCACATTGCAAACACTAAAATAAATATTTTAACCCCTAATCTGCCGAACCGGACATCGCCGCCACTATAATAAATATATTAACCCCTAAACCACCGCACTCCCACATCGCAAACACTATTTAAATATTATTAATCCCTAATCTGCTGGCCCTAACATTGCCGCCACCTACCTACATTTATTAACCCCTTATCTGCCGCCCCCAACGTCGCCGCCACTATAATAAAGTTATTAACCCCTAAACCTAAGTCTAACCCTAACACCCCCTAACTTAAATATAATTTAAATAAATCTAAATAAAATGACTACAATTAACTAAATTATTCCTATTTAAAACTAAATATTTACCTATAAAATAAACCCTAAGCTAGCTACAATATAACTAATAGTTACATTGTAGCTATCTTAGGGTTTATTTTTATTTTACAGGCAACTTTGTATTTATTTTAACTAGGTACAATAGTTATTAAATAGTTATTAACTATTTAATAACTACCTAGTTAAAATAAAGACAAATTTACCTATAAAATAAAACCTAACCTAAATTACAATTACACCTAACACTACACTACAATTAAATTAATTACCTAAATTAAATACAATTAATTACAATTAAATAAAATTATCTAAAGTACAAAAAAAAACAACACTAAATTACAGAAAATAATAAAGAAATTACAAGATTTTTAAAGTGGTCCTCCAGACGGGCAGAAGTCTTCATCCAACCGGGCAGAAATGGTCCTCCAGACGGGCAGAAGTCTTCATCCAGACGGCATCTTCTATCTTCATCCATCCGGTGCGGAGCAGGTCCATCTTCAAGACATCCGACGCGGAGCATCCTCTTCTTTCCACGGCCGACGGCTGAATGAAGGTTCCTTTAAATGACGTCATCCAAGATGGCATCCCTTCAATTCCGATTGGCTGATAGACTTCTATCAGCCAATCGGAATTAAGGTAGAAAAAATCCTATTGGCTGATGCAATCAGCCAATAGGATTGAACTGACATTCTATTGGCTGCTTGCATCAGCCAATAGGATTTTTTTCTACTTTAATTTCGATTGGCTGATAGAATTCTATCAGCTCAATCGGAATTGAAGGGACGCCATCTTGGATGACATAATTTAAAGGAACCTTCATTCAGTCGTTGGCCGTGGAAAGAAGAGGATGTTCCCGTCAGATGTTTTGAAGATGGACCCGCTCCGCGCCGGATGGATGAAAATAGAAGATGCCGTCTGGATCAAGACTTCTGCCCATCTGGAGGACCACTTCTGCCCAGTTGAATGAAGACTTCTGCCCGTCTGGAGGACCACTTCTGCCCGGTTGGGTGAAGATGTCTCCCGGTAAGGTGATCTTCAAGGGGTTAGTGTTAGGTTTTTTTTAAGGGGGGATTGGGTGGGTTTTAGAGTAGGGTTGGTTGTGTGGGTGGTGGGTTTTAATGTTGGGGAGGGGATTTTCAGGTAAAAGAGCTGATTACTTTGGGGCAATGCCCCGCAAAAGGCCCTTTTAAGGGCTATTTGTAATTTAGTGTAGGGTAGGGCTTTTTTTTTAATTTTTTTTTTTTTTTTAATTTTGTTGGGGGTTTAGATTAGGTGTAATTAGTTTAAAAATCTTGTAATTTCTTTATTATTTTCTGTAATTTAGTGGGGGGTTTTTGTACTTTAGATAATTTTATTTAATTGTAATTAATTGTATTTAATTTAGGTAATTAATTTAATTGTAGTGTAGTGTTAGGTGTAATTGTAACTTAGGCTAGGTTTTATTTTACAGGTAAATTTGTCTTTATTTTAACTAGGTAGTTATTAAATAGCTAATAACTATTTAGTAACTATTCTATCTAGTTAAAATAAATACAAAGTTGCCTGTAAAATAAAATTAAATCCTAAACTAGCTACAATGTAACTGTTAGTTATATTGTAGCTAGCTTAGGGTTTATTTTATAGGTAAGAATTTAGTTTTAAATAGGAATTATTTAGTTAATGATAGTAATTTTATTTAGATTTATTTAAATTATATTTAATTTGGGGGGGGTTAGGGTTAGACTTAGGTTTAGGGGTTAATATGTTTATTATAGTGGTGGCGACAACGGGGGTGGCAGATTAGGGGTCAATAAGTGTAGTTAGGTTGCGGCGACATTGGGAGTGGCAGATTAGTGGTTAATAAATATAATGTAGGTGTCGGCGATGTTGGGGGCAGCAGATTAAGGGTTCATAAGTATAATGTAGGTGGTGGTGGTGTCCAGAGCGGCAGATTAGGGGTTAATAATATAATGTAGGTGTCAGTCATGTCGGGGGCGGCAGATTAGGGGTTAATAAGTGTAAGATTAGGGGTGTTTAGACTCAGGGTTCATATTAGGGTGTTAGGTGAAGACATAAATGTATTTTCCCTATAGGAATCAATCAGGCTGCGTTAGGAGCTTTACGCTGCTTTTTTGCAGGTGTTAGTTTTTTTTCAGCCGGCTCTCCCCCATTGATTCCTATGGGGAAATTGTGCACAAGCACGTTTTACCAGCTCACCGCTAACGTAAGCAGCGCTGGTATTGAGGTGAGATGTGGAGCTAAATTTTGCTCTACGCTCACTTTTTTGTGGCTAACGCCGGGTTTGTAAAAACCCGTAATACCAGCGATGTCTGTAAGTGAGCGGTGAGCATAAACTGCCCGTTAGCACGCACCCCTGTTAACGCAAAACTTATAATCTAGGCATCCGTTTGTTAATTGTTGACACGATACAAGCCCCACTGACTTACTGAGCAGCTAAAGTATTAAAAATGCTGGTGCACTGAGAATATCTAGCTATGCCTCACATGCACATGCAGAAAAAAATGTTAACATTAAAACAGTGATAACTTTTACTAGTAGCACTTTTGTCAATACATGTACATTGCAAATATGTTTCTAATCAAAGATGTAATTCATTTACGTGCATTTAAATTTTGACCGAATTGTCCCTTTAACTCCGTTTTGTGCCAATAATACACCGGCTAGTGATTTTCTGCTGGCAGTGCCACTTCAGCACTCAGGGCAGAGAAAAGTCAGGGGGAAAAGAGGGAGAACAAAAATAAATATTTGGGCTTTAGTAGTCAACTGGTTGCACCCCCAAACATGGGCAACTGCAGAAAATAAACCAGGGGGTGCACAGAAAATGTCCTGATAATAATAATGTCTCTATAGACAGATGCTAATGAATGGATATTAATTTGATACATAGAGCAGAATTCTGAGGAGGGGGTTGTTGCTCCTCTTCTGAAAACCGTGCTCCCCCCGCTTGCTGAGTGCCTTATGTGTTATTTGAAGTTGTGCTTTTAATCACATAAAACAGCCTTTCATAATATACACGTTTATATCTTTCCTGGGAGCTTTATCCATTTGCTAGTTTGATTTAACTGCTCACCAATGTAATGTATAGATTGTCTATAGAACTTTAACTTCAACAACAAAAGCTGCAGATATAGCTCTACTAGAATTGTACATTACGTTAGTGGGTTAAAAGAAGGCATCAAACAATATGCTGATTTGCAAGTCATAGCAGATCTGATTTATTCATGGGTATATTGTGTTTGTCTATAGGGATAGTGAAACATCACTATAGTTTACCATTCAGTGGAACGAGTTACCATTACCAGTCTACAATTTTTTACAAGTTGAGACTAGTGGAAATTCCCTGAATGTAGATGCTGGTCAGCTTCCGTATTTATCATATTAACTGTATTAGTCCAGCACCCAGGTGTTTGTCTGAGTCAGAAAGTGTTAAAGACAATTATTTACAAACTGTTTTACTTCTATACATATATTGGTCATGTGATATACAACTCGGTTCTGAGGGTACCAGTTTATTCTTATGGTACTACACTTGTTATGTATTATGCACCCCGTTTATTCTGAGAGTAATTCCCGGATTATGGGATGTGCACCCATTTTATTCTGAGAAAGCTGCCCAGGTTATAGGATGGGATGATTTTAGGATATCAGGGGTTAAATTTCTCTTTGTTTTTCTTCTCTGCTACTTACAACCCTGTATTAGAAATGTCTAAAAGAATTAGACTTATGGGACCACTGACTTTATTATATGATCCAAAGAAAGTGGCAAAAACAAGTGTCTCCTGGAAGACACAGGTCAGGTCAATTAGAGGTCACACTAGTATATCTGGAAACATGCTTTATCACATACATAACACTGGGTGATATAAATATGACAACCATATCATATTTGGTATCAAACTAATCCTCATGATGTCACAAGGGGATTGCTTATATGTGTGTATCAAATGAACATACATAACAAAAGGTATACATTTCTCTTGTAAAGGTGTATCCACTCCACGGGTTCATCCATTACTTGTGCGATATTCTCCTTCCCAACAGGAAGTTGCAAGAGGACACCCACAGCAGAGCTGTCTATATAGCTCCTCCCATAACTGCCACCCCCAGTCATTTTCTTGCAACTCTCGACAAGATAGGAAGTGTAAGAGAGATGTGGTGACTTAGTGTAGTTTTTACCTTCAATCAAGAGTTTGTTATTTTTAAAAGGTACCGGCGTTGTACTGTTTTACTCTCAGGCAGAAATTAGAAGAAGAATCTGCCTGGAGGTTGATGATCTTAGCGGTTTGTAACTAAGGTCCATTGCTGTTCTCACACATAACTGAAGAGTATGGAAAGAAAACTTCAGTTGGGGGGACGGTTTGCAGATTACCTGCTTTGAGGTATGTTCAGTATATTTATTTCTAGAGAGATGATAAGGTCTAGAAAATGCTGACAGAGCCTTGTATATTTGAGGTAAGCCTGATGCAGTGATTTAACAACGACTGGGATCATGCTTACAAAAAAGGGTAATATTCATGTTAATACTCATATTACTTAGTGTCAAAACGTTTGCATGGTTTATAGAAAAAAACGTTTTTTCTCTGAGGGTGATAAATCTTTATTTGGGGCCTAGTTTTCCACATGGCTAGTCAGATTACTCCTAGGAGTACTTTTTTAGGCCCTCTGACATCGAGTGCATGGTGGGAGGGGCCTATTTTCACGCTCTAAATGGAGTCCTCTGGCATCAAGGACCACTATAGAGGGGTTTTTTTTCCTGCAAAAATCGTGTTTAAGGGCAGGTAGGAGCTATGGCAGTGTGTTGGACTGTTTATTAACGGTTTTTAACGTTTTTCAAATCCGGTTTGGGGCCTAAGGGGTTAATCATCCATTTGCAAGTGGGTGCAATGCTGCTTTAGTCCCTTATACACACTGTAAAAATTTAGTAGAGTTTACTACTTTTTAACACTGTTTTGCAGTTTATGTGGTAGTTTTTTTCTCTTAAAGGCACAGTACCGTTTTTGTTTAATTGCGGTTTCACATTTATTAAAGTGTTTTCCAAGCTTGCTGGTCTCATTACTAGTCTGTTTAACATGTCTGACATAGAGGAAACTCCTTGTTCGTTATGTTTAGAAGCCATTGTGGAACCCCCTCTTAGAATGTGTACCAAATGTACTGAAATTTCTATAAGTTATAAAGACCATATTATGGCATTTAAAGATTTATCACCAGAGGTTTCTCAGACTGACAAAAGGGAGGTTAAACCACCTAGCTCTCCCCATGTGTCAAACCTATATCTCCCGCTCAAGTGACGCCAAGTACATCTGGCGCGTCCAATGCGTTTACCTTACAAGACATGGCGGCGGTTATGACTAATACCCTCACAGAGGTATTGTCCAAACTGCCAGGGTAACAAGGAAAGCGAGACAGCTCTGGGGCTTTAGTAGCTATGTCCGATATACCCTCACAGCAGGAGAGCTTCTATCTGTGGGTGACATTTCTGATTCAGGGAAGGCGTTACTTCAGTCTGACTCTGAAATGACAGCGTTTAAATTTAAGCTTGAACACCTCCGCTTGTTGCTCAGGGAGGTTTTAGCGACTCTGGATGACTGTGACCCCATTGTAGTCCTAGAGAAATTGTGTAAAATGGACAAAAACTTTGCAGTGCCTGTTTACACTGACATTTTTCCAGTCCCTAAGAGGTTTTCAGAAATTATTACTAAGGAATGGGATAGACAAGGTGTACCATTCTCTCCTGCTTTTAAAAAGATGTTTCCTATAGATGCCGCAACACGGGACTTGTGGCAGACGGTCCCTAAGGTGGAGGGAGCAGTCTCTACCCTAGCTAAGCGTACAACTATCCCCGTTGAGGACAGTTGTGCTTTCCTAGATCCAATGGATAAAAAATTAGAGGGTTTCCTTAAGAAAATCTTTATACAACAAGGTTTTATTCTCCAGCCTCTTGCATGCATTGCCCCAGTCACTGCTGCAGCGGCTTTCTGGTTCAAGTCTCTTGAGGAGGCTCTACAGGTGGAGACCCCGTTAGATGATATTCTAGACAGGATTAAAGCTCTTAAGTTAGCTAATTGCTTTATTTCTGACGCCGTTTTTCATTTAACCAAGCTAACGGCTAAGAATTCAGGTTTTGCCATTCAGGCACGTAGGGCGCTATGGCTTAAATCCTGGTCAGCTGACGTTACTTCAAAGTCTAAGCTTCTCAACATCCCCTTCAAAGGGCAGACCCTATTCGGGCCTGGACTGAAGGAGATCATTTCTGATATTACTGGAGGAAAAGGTCACGCCCTTCCTCAGGATAGGTCCAACAAATTAAGGACTAAACAGACTAATTTTCGTTCCTTTCGAAACTTCAAGAGTGGCGCAGCTTCAACTTCCTCTAATGCAAAACAAGAGGAAAATTTTGGCCAGTCCAAACCAGTCTGGAGACCTAACCAGGCTTGGAACAAGGGGAAGCAGGCCAAAAAACCTGCTGCTGCCTCTAAGACAGCATGAAGGAGTAGCCCCCGATCCGGGACCGGATCTAGTTGGGGGCAGACTTTCTCTCTTCGCCCAGGCTTGGGCAAGAGACGTCCAGGATCCCTGGGCTCTGGAGATTGTTTCCCAGGGATATCTTCTGGACTTCAAAGCTTCATCTCCAAAGGGGAGATTTCATCTCTCACAATTATCTGCAAACCAGATAAAGAGAGAGGCATCCTTACGTTGCGTTCAAGACCTACTGGTTATGGGAGTGATCCACCCAGTTCCAAGGGAGGAACAGGGGAAGGGTTTCTATTCAAATCTGTTTATAGTTCCCAAAAAAGAAGGAACTTTCAGACCAATCTTGGATCTCAAGATCCTAAACAAATTTCTCAGGGTCCCATCCTTCAAGATGGAGACTATTCGAACCATCCTATCTATGTTCCAGGAGGGTCAATATATGACTACCGTGGACTTAAAGGATGCTTATCTCCACATTCTGATACACAGAGATCATCATCTGTTCCTCAGGTTCGCCTTTCTAGACAGGCATTACCAGTTTATGGCTCTTCCCTTTGGGTTAGCCAAGGCACCAAGAAACTTTACGAAGGTTCTAGGGTCCCTACTGGCGATTCTAAGGCCACGAGGCATAGCGGTGGCTCCTTACCTAGACGACATTCTGATACAGGCGTCGACTTTTCAAATCGCCATGTCAAATACGGACATTGTTCTGGCATTCCTGAGGTCTCACAGGTGGAAGGTGAACGAAGAAAATAGTTCTCTCTCCCCTCTCACAAGAGTTTCCTTCCTAGAAACTCTGATAGATTCAGTAGAAATGAAACATTTTCTGACAGAGGTCAGGTTGTCAAAACTTCTAACTTCCTGCCGTGCTCTTTATTCCATTTCTCGTCCATCAGTGGCTCAGTGTATGGAAGTAATCGGCCTAATGGTAGCGGCAATGGACATAGTTCCGTTTGCCCGCCTACATCTCAGACCACTGCAACTTTGCATGCTCAATCAGTGGAATGGGGACTACACAGATTTGTCTCCTCAGATAAATCTGGATCAAGAGACCAGGGATTCTCTTCTCTGGTGGCTATCTCGGGTCCATCTGTCCAGGGGAATGAGTTTACGCAGGCCAGAATGGACTATAGTGATGACAGATGACAGCCTTCTGGGCTGGGGTGCAGTCTGGAAGTCCCTGAAGGCTCAGGGTTCGTGGACTCAGGAGGAAAGCCTCCTTCCGATAAACATTCTGGAACTAAGAGCGATATTCAATGCTCTTCAGGCTTGGCCTCAGCTAGCTGCGGACAGGTTAATCAGATTTCAGTCGGACAACATCATGACTGTAGCCTATATCAACCATCAGGGGGGAACAAGGAGCCCCCTGGCAATGTTGGAGGTTTCAAAGCTAATTCTATGGGCAGAGGTTCACTCTTGCCATCTCTCAGCTATCCATATCCCAGGAGTAGAGAACTGGGAGGCGGATTTTCTAAGTCGGCAGACTTTTCATCCGGAGGAGTGGGAGCTCCATCCGGAGGTATTTGCCCAGCTGATTCAACTATGGGGCAAATCAGAACTGGATCTCATGGCGTCTCGTCAGAACGCCAAGTTTCCTTGTTACGGATCCAGGTCAAGGGATCCCCAGGCAGCGCTGATAGATGCTCTAGCAGCGCCCTGGTCCTTCAGCCTGGCTTATGTGTTTCCACCATTTCCTCTGCTCCCTTGTCTGATTGCCAAGATCAAGCAGGAGAGAGCTTCAGTGATTTTGATAGCTCCTGCGTGGCCACGCAGGACTTTGTATGCAGATCTGGTGGACATGTCATCCTTTCCACCATGGACTCTGCCGCTGAGACAGGACCTTCTACTTCAAGGTCCCTTCAAACATCCAAATCTAATTTCTCTGCGTCTGACTGCTTGGAGATTGAACGCTTGATTTTATCAAAGCGTGGTTTTTCCGAGTCAGTCATTGATACCTTAATTCAGGCTTGAAAGCCTGTCACCAGGAAAATCTATCATAAGATATGGTGTAAATATCTTCAGTGGTGTGAATCCAAGGGTTACTCATGGAGTAAGGTCAGGATTTCTTGGATATTATCCTTTCTCCAAGAAGGATTGGAGAAGGATTGTCAGCTAGTTCCTTAAAGGGACAGATTTCTGCTCTGTCTATTCTTTTGCACAAACGTCTGGCTGAGGTTCCAGATGTTAAGGTGTTTTGTCAGGCTTTGGTTAGAATCAAGCCTGTGTTTAAACCTATCGCTCTGCTATGGAGTTTAAATTTAGTTCTTAAAGTTCTTCAAGGGGTTCCGTTTGAACCTTTGCATTCCATAGATATTAAACTTTTATCTTGGAAAGTTCTGTTTTTAGTAGCTATCTCCTCGGCTCAAAGAGTTTCGGAGTTATCTGCTTTACAGTGTGATTCCCCTTATCTGATTTTCCATGCAGATAAGGTAGTTTTATGTACCAAACCTGGGTTTCTTCCTAAGGTGGTATCTAATAAGAATATCAATCAGGAGATTGTTGTTCCTTCATTATGTCCTAATCCTTCTTCATTATTACACAATCTTGATGTGGTTCGTGCTTTAAAGTTTTATTTACAAGCTACGAAGGATTTTCGTCAAACATCTGCTTTGTTTGTTGTCTACTCTGGACAGAGGAGAGGCCAAAAGGCTTCAGCAACTTCTCTTTCTTTTTGGCTAAGAAGCTTAATCCGCTTAGCTTATGAGAATGCTGGCCAGCAGCCTCCTGAAAGAATTACAGCTCATTCTACTAGAGCAGTAGCTTCCACATGGGCTTTTAAACATGAGGCCTCTGTTGAACAGATTTGTAAGGCGGCGACTTGGTCTTCGCTTCATACCTTTTCTAAATTCTACAAATTCGATACTTTTGCTTCCTCTGAGGCTATTTTAGGGAGAAAGGTCTTACAGGCAGTGGTGCCTTCCGTTTAAGTTCCTGCCTTGTCCCTCCCTTCATCCGTGTCCTAAAGCTTTGGTATTGGTATCCCACAAGTAATGGATGAACCCGTGGACTGGATACACCTTTACAAGAGAAAACAAAATTTATGCTTACCTGATAAATTTATTTCTCACAGTCCACAGTCCGCCCTGTCATTTTAAGGCAGGTGTTTTATTTTTAAACTACAGTCACCACTGCACCCTATAGTTTCTCCTTTTTTCTTGCTTGTCTTCGGTCGAATGACTGGGGGTGGCAGTTAGGGGAGGAGCTATATACACAGCTCTGCTGTGGGTGTCCTCTTGCAACTTCCTGTTGGGAAGAATATCCCACAAGTAATGGATGAACCCGTGGACTGGATACACCACAAGAGAAATACATTTATCAGGTAAGCATCAATTTTGTTTTTTTTCTATAATCCCAGCCAAGGATTCAGAGCTTTATGATATGTCATAAAAAGAGAGGGTTGGGTACTTCCCTGGCCCACTCCAGAAGGAATTTTGGTCAAGAAAGCTGATATCAGAGTTAAGTGTATATAATTTCAACAATATAATGTTATAATTTTACATGGGAGGCTGCCTGCTACAGCTTATTTTGACTGCTCTCTATTCTATCTCCCTGGTAAAGTTATAGGTTCTGTTATTTCTCCTTTTTAGTTTTAAAATTGTTTACTGTGTGTAATTTTATTTGTTAACATATTTTTCTTATATCAGTGCACTGTGACTCTTTTTTGTGCATAATAAATGATCCTTTATTAGGTTTCACCTTTGTCTAATATTTGAACTATGCTACTGAAAGAGACTAGTGATAATAGTACTGTGTTTTTCTTTAGCTTAATTTTTGCTGAATTGTATTCTGGTATTTTAATTTGTTAGTCTGGGTTTTCCTTAAGATATAGTTTAGTGTGGGTGGCATTAAAGGGGACTTTTTGGCATTTTTCTAGGTCTAAAACAGACTAGAGAGAGTTTATTAACCATTGTACCTACTGTACTAAGCCACAGGCTTGCCTGAAGTGGCTAGACTGTGACCAACTGGTTAAGGTAGAAAAAAACAGCTGTGAGTATTATACATACTAAATGAAAACCAGCTGCAAGTATTATACATACTACAAACACTAACTGTCAGGCAATCCACTCCTTTCAGGCTGTTATATTATACAATTTAAAGCTGTAAGGTTCATTGTTTTACCCAAATTGGTTACACTTGTACTAAGATTACAGAACGATATTCTTACAAAGTGTACTGGTATATGCTATGTAACTATCATCCGTTTTACCTAATATAAAACAAAAGCATTATAAGTTTTGAAAAGAAATGTTCTTTATCATTGTATTTTAGCCTCATTCAACTTTATTTGGTTGGCCAACCTACATTTATATTGTTTGAAAAAAATTTTTTATTCATTTCTATGTGATTTATTTTCATAGTTTTATGTTGCCAAAATAAATCTTATTTTATTTTTCTTACAAATATTTGACTACACTCCTTTGTCTCATATTGGCATTGATAGATCCCACCTACCACTCTTTTACATTATCCAAAATTGGATGTGTATAGTTCTATTTACACAGTGCAATTAATATTAGGTCCATTTATTACTAGACCCATTTATTTATATAAATACAGTTTTTTCACTTTACACTGTTTTCCTTTTTCATCGATATAATATATTTATATCTTCTTCCACATATAGCAAGAAATAAAAAAATATATTATTGTTCTAGCACATTATTGTTCTTATCATATTTTAGTTTTATAATATAGCACATAGCTTCATAGTTCGTAATTGCTTCCTCAGTGCTCTTGTTACCTCCTCCCACTTTTCTATTACCCATACTGTTCCTGAGGGGAGCCTGAAGGCTCGAGCGGAAACAGAGGTATTGGGGCCAATAAGACTGTTGGTAAATTGGCCCCTTAGGGGCCCATTTATCTAGCTCCGAACGGAGCTTGTGGGCCCGTGTTTCTGGCGAGTCTTCAGACTCGCCAGAAACACCAGTTATGAAGCAGCGGTCTAAAGACCGCTGCTCCATAACCCTGTCAGCAAGTCAGCGAGGTCTTGCGGACCTGATCCGCACTGTCGGATCAGGTCCGCAAGACCTTTAATAAATAGGCCCCTTAGTCTGAACTTCAAATGAGTAAAAGATTTTTTTTCTGACAAATTTCAAAGTTATGTCTATTGCCACTCCTCCTGTATCATGTGACAGCCATCCGCCAATCACAAATGCATATATGTATATTCTGTGAATTCTTGTACATGCTCAGTAGGAGCTGGTTACTCAAAAAGTGTAAATATAAAAAGAATGAAAGTAAATTGGAAATTTGTTTAAAATTGTGTGCTCTATCTGAGTCATGAACGTTTAATTTTGACTTGAGTGTCCCTTTAATACAGGATGAAAGCACTGAGTAATTCCTCCCTGGTGTAAGTAAGTATTTAAGTTGGAGAAGTGGAGGGCCACTTAGGTCAGATAGGTTGAGTACATTATTATTATTATTATTATTATTATTATCGGTTATTTGTAGAGCGCCAACAGATTCCGCATACATACAAAGGGGGCATTTTAATTTAAGTAGGTATTTATTTAGTTAGTTATTTTAAAAACAGACTTTTCAGGGTCTGTTCTGTTTTATGATTCTGATTCAGACAACCTGATGTAAGATGGTCCTCCCAATCCATTGTAATTCCCATATGACAATATTGGATGGCATCTATTGCTATTTTATTATTATTATTCCATTCCACATTTAAATTAGAAAAAACACTCAAATTAATAAATGATAAAAAACTGAATTAAAGGGCCGGTAAAGTCAAAATTAAACTTTTAGGTTACAGATAGAGGCTAAAATATTTATACGACGTTCCATTTTAATTCTATTATCTAATTTTCTTTTATCCTCTTGAAAAACATACTTAGATAGGCTCAGAAGCAGCAATGCACTACTGGGAGCTATCTCTCATTGGCTCACCTGATGTGTTCAGCTAGCTCCCAGTAGTGCATTTCTGCTCCTTCAACAAAGAATATCAAGAGAATGAAGCAAAATTAATAAAAGAAGTAAATTAAAATTGAAATTGAACTATAAAAAGAAAAAAAAATGTGAGTTTCATATCAATTTAAAAATAAGAAAAACGCATGAAACAAGGTGTAATGCATGTGAACCGAGGGGATTTTCACAAATATATCAGAACAAAAGTAAAAAAGCAAAAGAACACAAATGTGGCTAATTCACTTAAAGATATAGTGATATACCCCAGCGCCAACAGAAACCTTGTGAGCCTAAGGCGGTGGTACCTAGCTCCCACCTATAGAAAGAGAACTGTGAGGAATATGCCCAGGCGCCAACAATATGGAGGCTAAGGTTTAGGTATAAAAATGAACTATGTCGTGTACTATAAAGATGTTATAAAAATGTTAAAACAATTTATTGTACAGAAGAAGAGGTGAAATACAATACTTCCTAAAAACAATACTTCCTAAAAACAATACTTCATAAAAACACAATATTACATGTGCATGGATCCACGCTAATAAAATACAGTATGAATAAAATCTTCAGAGTATAAACACACGCTAGTAAAATACAGTATGAATAAAATCTTCAGAGTATAAACACATAGAAGTAAACAGTGTTAAAGCTAGTCCTTAGTGGTAACTAGGAGTAAAAGAAATAAATTCAATTACAATAAAAAATAAATCTAGATGACAATAAAGGTGTGTAATAAAAATATGTTCAAAAGGCAAAGATGAGAGAAATATAAAAAATATATATAAAAACGTGGCAGTGTTCCAATGTTCCAAAAGAGAGAGTGTTCCAATACTTAATATTCCAAAAAGTGAAGAAATAAATGTCAATCCTGTGTTGGGAAATGCGAAAAAATATATGAAACTAAGTGTCAATCCTGTGTTGGGAATGCAAAAAAAGAGGTAAAAAATGTGTCAATCCTTAGTTTTCTGTGGAACTAAAATATGGTGAAAAAGAAAAAAGAAAAAGTCAGAGGTTAGATCCCTGTATTCAGAGTTGTTGTCCTTATCCCTTAGTATTGTGATATCCTTCTCCCTTGGAGTGTGGGGGCCTAGGGGAGCTCTGCCCCAGTGGATGATACCAAAAAGTGCTGAGTGCAAAGGTTCCAACAAAAATTATATAAAAAATAAAAGTGAATGTTCAAAAATAGAAACCTGTGAATAAAAATATACACAATGTGTAAAACGATTACAAATTAATCCTCCTATTGAAATGATGCTTACCAGGTCTACGCGTTTCGGCCTTTCCTTAGGCCTTTATCAAGACTAATGGTAAGCTTTGATTAGGGGTCTTTTATAGGGAAAGTGTACCTGTGACCAGAAATAGTAATATTTTCTGACTTCCGGTTTTCCGTAACTTTTAAAGTTTTAATTTGTCATTACATGTTGATTTTCTTTTGTCTGTACAGCTTCTACAGAGGGCTTATATGGCAGCTGTAGAGGGCTCAAGTTGTTTCAAACTTATACTTGATAGTCCCTAGCCTCCGTGATTGTGACGTCACTTCCGGTGGGAAATTCGGATCGATACCGACTATTATGTCCGGCCTTCATGTTTGGCGATCAAATCACTGATATGACTAAAAATTAGGTGAATAATAATTCATACATATTTTTAGATTTGGGGTTTTTTGTTGTTTGATTTTAGTTCTGTTTTCCGGAGGTTTCTATTGGTCGTGACGTCACGGCCTGTTGGCGCTGTTCATAGGCTCAAGTTGTTGCTAGGTCTTAATGATAAAGGACAATTGTTTATTGGTAACGGGGGTGTGTCTTGCTGTAACAATTTGATAGGTTATACTTGCTTTGAGTTGAGGAGCAGCAAAGGATGTGAAAAATCATCTGTTTGTTAATAACAGAGGTGTATGCGGCTCTAGTGACTTGGTAGATTATATCTACTCTGAACTTAATAATGATAAGGGGAGTTGAAGTGGAGATCGGATTGTGAAATAAAAACGAAAGAGTTTGTGGATAAGAAGGATACTCTTGTAAACTGTAAACAATTCTAATATAAGGTGGCATATTTGTAACGTAGCTCGTGTTTTAGGTTTTTGGATCTGCTCAGAACTTTCATAAATCGGTCATATCTGCAGGTTGTTTGGACCTACTTGTGCATTATATATAATATGAATATGGAGGAGCTGATGTTTTATTCATACTGTATTTTACTAGCGTGTGTTTATACTCTGAAGATTTTATTCATACTGTATTTTATTAGCGTGGATCCATGCACATGTAATATTGTGTTTTTATGAAGTATTGTTTTTAGGAAGTATTGTTTTTAGGAAATATTGTATTTCACCTCTTCTTCTGTACAATAAATTGTTTTAACATTTTTATAACATCTTTATAGTACACGACATAGTTCATTTTTATACCTAAACCTTAGCCTCCATATTGTTGGCGCCTGGGCTAATTCATTTAAAATTGATGGGAACTAACTAATAAGGGCTCGTTTCTGTTGAGCCGTTAAAAATGGAGCCGTAAGCTACCGAAGCAGCCGACAGCTAAAGTAGTTTTTCAGCTCCATTTTAGAAGCAGGTTTCCAATGAAATATATTGCGCATTGCGCGCAGTTGCTCTTTTCGTGTAGGTGTAAGTTACTGCTGTTTAATGCTTCCATTCAACGTCAGATTTCATGAAAATCGCACCATAACAAGTTTATTGCTATGTAATCCGACCTTACACCATAAAATTTACGTTTAACATCTGCGCTCCTGATCTGTGATTGCTTCTAGAGAGAAAAAAACAAAGAAACATTGAATTCATTAACAAATTAAATGTTTTATTTTATTTTATTTTATTTAAAAAAAATTTTTTTGGTTTTATTAAATATTAAAATTGATTGATATATGTAATATTTATATATATATATATATATATATATATATATATATATATATATATATATATATATATATATATATATATATATATATATTATATATATATATATATACTGTATATATACAGTCATGGACAAAAATATTGGCACCCCTGCATTGCTGTCAGATAATACACTGCTTCACTTAGAAAATTGTTGCAATTACAAATGTTTAGACATTCTCATGTTCATTTTTTTTGTTTGTATGACACAAAAAGTGGAGGAAAAAAACAACAAATCTGACACATTCCACGCAAAACTCCAAAAATGGACTGGACAAAATTATTGGCACCCTCAATTTAATATTTGGTAGCACACCCCTTGGAAAAAATAACTGAAATCAATTGCTTCCTGTAACCATCTATGAGTTTCTTACAACTCTACTGGAATATTTGACCACTTTTCTTTCGCCAACTGCTCCAGGTCTCTCAGATTGGAAGGGTTCCTTTTCCCAACTGCTGTTTTGAGATCTTACCCCAGGTGTTCTATGGGATTGAAATCTGGACTTACTGCTGGCCAGTTCAGTACCAATGCTTTGTCTTAAAACATTTCTGGGTGCTTTTTGACATGGGCTTTGGGTCGTTGTCCTGCTGTATGACCCATGACCTCTGAAGGAGAACCAACTTTCTGACACTGGGCCCTACATTGCACCACAGAATTCTTTGGTAGTCTTCAGATTTCATAATGCCATGTACACAGTCAAGACATCTAGTGCCTGATGCAGCAAAGCAACCCCAAAACATCAGTGAACCTCCACCATGTTTTACTGTAGGGACTGTATTCTTTTCTTTAAAAGCCTCATTTCTTTTTCTAAAAACAGTAGAATGATGGGCTTTACCGAAAAATGTAATTTTGTTTCGTCTGTCCACAGCACATTCTCCCAAAAGGATTTTGGCTTCCTCAGGTAAGTTTTGGCAAACTCCAATCTAGCTTTTTTATGTTTCTGTGTCAGCAGTGGGGTCCTCCTGGGTCTCCTACCATAGCGTCACTTTTCATTCAGATGGCGACGTATAGTGTGAGCTGACACATTTGTACCCTGTGCCTGAAGGTCAGCTTGAATTTGCCTGGAAGTTGATCGAGGTTCTTTATCCACCATTTGAACAATCCTTTGTTGCAATCTTTGATCAATTTCTCTCTTTCGTCCACGTCCAGGGAGATTAGCTACAGTGCTATGGGCTGTAAACTTCTTGACAATGTTGCGCACAGTGGACACAGGAACATTAAAGTGAATGTAAATTTTGATGCTAAAGTGCCCGTTTTTTAAAAATTCGATTAAAAACAGGGGCACTTTAATTCATCAAAATTTACATGTCACTCCTGTTGAGAAAAAAAACTTACCTTTTAATCTTGACAGCAGATCCAGCTTCCTCCACCCATTGCAAAGCCTCTTCCTGGCTCTAAAATGAGGAATCCGGCTTCCTCCAATCACGGCATTGAATCAGACACTGATTCGCACCGGGGGGGAAGCCGTTATTGGAGGATGACCCATCCATCATTTCTGACATCAGAAATGGCTTGCGACGACCAGAGGAAGCTGGAGCAGCTGTCAAGATTAAAAGGTAAGTTTTTTTTCACAACAGGAGTAAAATGTAAATTTTGATGAATTAAAGTGCCCCTGTTTTTTCTGGACAAAGGGGTGCATAATCTGACAGAAATGCAGGGGTGCAAATATTTTTGGCCATGACTGTATATAGATGGACACTCAAGTCAAAATTAAAGGGACATAATACTCATATGCTAAATCACTTGAAACTGATGTGGTATAACTGTAAAAAGCTGACAGGAAAATATCACCTGAGCATCTCTATGTAAAAAAGGAAGATATTTTACCTCACAATGTCCTCAGCTCAGCAGAGTAAGTTCTGTGTAAAAAGTTATACTCAGCTGCTCCCAGCTGCAGGTAAAAAATAAAAATAAATGAAGTAATGAACAGCAGCCAATCAGCATCAGCAGTGCTGAGGTCATGAACTCTTTTACTGTGATCTCATGAGGTTTCATTGTAAACTTCCTTAAGCTGAATAGGGAAATAACATGAGAGCGCAAGTAAGCTCCCTCCCTTAGCTGTCCCGGGACAGACATACCGATTTGTCCTTTACAATGGGAGGTGGCTACTGAGAAACTTTTGAGGTAAAATATCTTTCTTTTTTACATAGAGATGTTCAGGTGATACTTTCTAGTCAGCTTTTTACAGCTATACTGCATCACTTTCAAGTGTTTCAACATTTGGTTATCATGGCCCTTTAAACTTTCATGATTTAGAAAGCGCAGACAATTTTAAGAATTTTTTAAATTTACATCCATTATCAAGTTTTGCACAGTCTTTTTATATGCACATTTTTGAGGCACCAGCTCCTACTGAGCATGTGCACAAGCTCACAGGGTATACGTATACTAGTCTGTGATTGGTTGATGTCTGTCACATGGTACAAGGGGATGGCAAATAGGAGAAAAATGTTGTTCAATATAAAAAAAAATCAGAATTGGCCATTATTTATTTTTTTATTTTATAAATAGCGGACACCCAATTCAAAACTGCTACACAAAAGTTACATTTGTAGACTTTAAACACCACAGGAAATTTACCTATTGGTATTTTGACGATTTATGTTTAACCCTTTTATCGCCAAGGGCAGAAAAGACGAGTTAAGGGTAAAAAACACACAATTTTTTTTAATTAAAATTACAAAAATATAAACTTTTAAAATAAAATGTATTGAAAATATATACATACACTTTATTAAAATAAATTTAATACTTTTTAAATAAAAAATTTGCTCACTGGAAGAGAAGGGGAGGAGTCAAGTCAAACCATTGTTAACAAACAGTCGGCTAGATTACGAGTTTTGCGGTATGAGTGAAAAAGCAGCCTTAAGGCTCTTTTTCACTACCGCTGGTATTACGAGTTTTGCAGGTTTAGCTGTACCGTACACTTTTTTGGTCGTAACGCAACGTAATTACCGCAGCTTTCAAAAAGTCCTTTTTCAATGGGACTTCCATAGTGCCAGTATTACGAGTTTGCCTGGGAGGCCAAAAAGTGAACGGTACAACCTATACTGACAAGATTCGTACCGCCATCTAAAGTCAGTAGTTATGGGTTTTACGCTACAAAGCTGTAGCATAAAACTCATCACTAAAGTGCTAAAAAGTACAATAACACCCATAAACTACCTATTAACCCCTAAACCAAGGCCCACCTGCATCGCAAACACTAAAATTAAATTATTAACCCCTAATCTGCCGCTCCGGACATCGCTGCCACTATAATAAACATATTAACCCCTAAACCGCCGCACTCCCGCATCACAAACACTAG
Organism: Bombina bombina; assembly: GCF_027579735.1. Classification (NCBI taxonomy): domain Eukaryota; kingdom Metazoa; phylum Chordata; class Amphibia; order Anura; family Bombinatoridae; genus Bombina; species Bombina bombina. Next base: position 1,554,029,318 of record NC_069499.1, on the reverse strand, counting down.
TTAAATATTATTAACCCCTAATCTGCTGCCCCTAACATCGCCGCCACCTACCTACATTTATTAACCCATAATCTGCCACCCCCAGCGTCGCCGCCACTATACTAAATTTATTAACCCCTAAACCTACAGTAAGTCTAACCCTAACACCCCCTAACTTAAATATAATTAAAATAAATCTAAATTACTATCATTACATAAATAATTCCTATTTAAAACTAAATACTTACCTATAAAATAAACCCTAAGCTAGCTACAATATAACTAATAGTTACATTGTAGCTAGCTTAGGGTTTATTTTTATTTTACAGGCAAGTTTGTATTTATTTTAACTAGATAGAATAGTTAGTAAATAGTTATTAAATATTTACTAACTACCTAGCTAAAATAAATACAAATTTACCTGTAAAATAAAACCTAACCTGAGTTACACTAACACCTAACCTTACACTACAATTAAATACATTACATAAAATAAATACAATTAACTAAATTACAATACAAACAAACACAAAATTACACAAAATAAAAAATACATTATCAGATATTTAAACTAATTAAACCTAATCTAATAGCCCTATCAAAATAAAAAGCCTAAACTAAACAACCAATAGCCTTTAACAGGGCCTTTTGCGGGGCATTGCCCTAAAGAAATCAGCTCTTTTACCTGTAAAAAAAATTACAAACAACCCCCCAACAGTAAAACCCACCACCCACACAACCCCCCAAATAAAATCCTAACTAAAAAAAACCTAAGCTCCCCATTGCCCTGGAAAGGGCATTTGGATGGGCATTGCCCTTAAAAGGGCATTTAGCTCTTTTTCAAGTGCCCAAACCCCTAATCTAAAAATAAAACCCACCCAATAAACCCTTACAAAAGCCAAACACTAACCCCAGAAGATCCACTTACAGTTTTTGAAGACTGGACATCCATCCTCAATGAAGCCGGCAGAAGTCCTCAATGAAGCGGCAGAAGTCTTCATCCAACCGGGCAGAAGTCTTCATCCAACCGGGCAGAATTCTTCATCCAGACGACATCTTCTATCTTCATCCATCCGGCGCGGAGCGGCTCCATCTTCAAGACATCCGGTGCGGAGCATCCTCTTCAATCGAAGTCTTCTTGCAGAATGAAGGTTCCTTTAAATGACGTCATCCAAGATAGCATCCCTTTAATTCCGATTGGCTGATAGAATTCTATCAGCCAATCGGAATGAAAGATGAAAAAATCCTATTGGCTGATGCAATCAGCCAATAGGATTGAGCTTCAATCCTATTGGCTGATCCAATCAGCTAATAGGATTGAGCTCGCATTCCATTGGCTGTTCCAATCATCTTGAAGATGGAGCCGCTCCATGCCGGATGGATGAAGATAGAAGATGCCGTCTGGATGAAGACTTCTGCCCGTTTGGATGAAGATTTCTGCCCGTTTAGATGAAGACTTCTGCCGCTTCGTTGAGGACTGCTGCCTGCTTCGTTGAGGATGGATGTCGGGTCTTCAAAAACTGTAAGTGGATCTTCGGGGGTTAGTGTTAGGCTTTTTTAAGGGTTTATTGGGTAAGTTGTTGTTGGGTTTGGGCACTTGAAAAAGAGCTAAATGCCCTTTTAAGGGCAATGCCCATCCAAATGCACTTTTCAGGGCAATGGGGAGCTTAGTTTTTTTTAGTTAGGCTTTTATTTGGGGGGTTGGTTGTGTGGGTGGTGGGTTTTACTGTTGGGGGGTTGTTTGTATTTTTTTACAAGTAAAAGAGCTGATTTATTTGGCAGCACTCACCACAGGCAGGATAGTCAGGATAGCAGCAATGGTAGAGCAGTCTAAGGTAAACCACTAGAATGGTCAGGCAGGCAGGGTTTGGCAACGGTAAAGCAGTCCAAGGGCAAACCACTAGAATGATCAGGCAGGCAGGGTTTGGCAATGGTAAAGCAATCCAAGGGCAAACAACTAGAATGGTCAGACAGGCAGGGTTTGGCAATAGAGAGGCAATCCAGAATAACAGGGGATAATTGGCAGAGTAGTCAGGCAAGCAGAGTTCAGCAGCAGAGTATCAGTCCAGCAATTTAGGGGTTAAACAGGTAGAGTAGTCAGACAGGCAGGTTCAGCAGCAATATATCAGTCCAGCAATTTAGGGGTTAAACAGGTACAGTAGTCAGACAGGCAGGTTCAGCAGCAGTATATCAGTCCAGCAATTTAGGGGTTAAATAGGTAGAGTAGTCAGACAGGCAGGTTCAGCAGCAGTATATCAGTCCAGCAATTTAAGGGTTAAATAGGTAGAGTAGTCAGACAGGCAGGTTCAGCAGCAATTTAGGGGTTAAATAGGCAGAGTAGTCAGACAGGCAGGTTCAGCAGCAGTATATCAGTCCAGCAATTTAGGGGTTAAATAGGTAGAGTAGTCAGACAGGCAGGTTCAGCAGCAATTTAGGGGTTAAATAGGCAGAGTAGTCAGACAGGCAGGTTCAGCAGCAGTATATCAGTCCAGCAATTTAGGGGTTAAATAGGTAGAGTAGTCAGACAGGCAGGTTCAGCAGCAGTATACCAGTCCAGCAATTTAGGGGTTAAATAGGTAGAGTAGTCAGACAGGCAGGTTCAGCAGCATATCAGTTCAGCAATTTAGGGGTTAAATGGGTAGAGTAGTCAGACAGGCAGGTTCAGCAGCAGTATATCAGTCAAGCAATTTAGGGGTTAAACAGGTAGAGTAGTCAGACAAGCAGAGTTCAGCAGCAGTATATAAATCTAGCAATTCAGGGGTATAACAGGCAGGGTTCAAACACATTAAGGCAATACTGAAGTAACGATCTATCACACCCAGGAGCATACAAAGTAACACCTATACTTGGGCAGTGATAGACCCTTTGAATAGGCTTACATAGGCGCAGGATTCACGCTACAGACGTCCAGACCGGCATCAGTGAGAGAGGAGTCATCGTCGCACGCATGTGGACCAGACATAGTCCCTGGCAACGAGCAGGGAAGGAGACGCCGCACCCCTAGCAACGGCTAGAGCGGCGTGACATATATGCCTCACCTGTAGCTTTGAAACATTTAAAAAAATTTAACAAAAAATAATGTAAATGTTTAATGAAATGATTACCAAATAGTGCAGCCACCGAATATTCAGTGAAACAAATATTCTGAAACAAAATTTTCTTTGCTGAACATCTCTAATGTGCATTGCTGTTTCATCAACAAAAAGAGTGACACAATAAGGTAATAGAAGTAATTTGGAAAGTTGTTTAAAACTATATTCTCTATCTGAATCATTAAAGAAAAATGTTGAGTTTCATGTTGCTTTATATTACTTTGGCTGTTGAATTTGTTGTGTCCATTTTGCTGTTAATATTTAGTCAATAGCTTGTAGTCGGGTAGATTTTAGTTCATGCATCATAGGAGTGAATTTTCCTCAATCCTAATTTTTTTCCAATATGAAAATGGTGTTATCTTTTGCATTTTACTTGCTCCTATGTAAAAAAAAAAAAAGGTGTATCTGGAGCCAATAAACATGACTGGGAATTGACCCCAATTTTGCAAACACTGCTGCTCTATAGTGCTCGAGAAACGTGCACGCTCTTGAGCCTACCTCAGTATGCTCTTTTGGAAATGGATGCTGTTTCAAAAAAGGATAAGACAAAGATGCAAATTTGATAGCAAACGGTAAATTGGAAAGTTTATAAAATTGCACTCTGTATCTAAATCATGAAAGTTTAAATATTTGTTTTTAAGTATGTTATTGTAATTTTGTGTTTTAGTTTTGTGCTCTTTCTGTAAGTATAATCTTTACACATTCCTGTTATGCGCAGGACAATAGGTGAGGCAGGAGAGACCACATATTTTTATGAATAACTCAGCAATAGAGAGTTGACAAGTATGCTCTTAAATTGCTTTATTGGGACAGTCCTAGGGGTGGGGTCACATTTACTGTCTCTCTCTCTCTCTCTCTCTCTCTCACTCCCGAAACCATATCCGACTGGTTTTACAAGTTCTCTCCTCTCTCCAGAGGTCCCATCGCCCAGGCTGGGTCTCCAGGGAGGAGCCTGAAGCCAATTGCACTATCATATCATACAAAACTCTTCGCTCTTCAGGCTGTCAAAACTTCAGGTGCAACGTACGCTAGAAAAAGACGATCAGAGGGGACACCGCGAGGGGCAGTCACCATGTTCAAGGGGCAGACCAAATCACTGACCAAATCGCCGACCAAATCGCCAACAAAATCTCCTGTTAAATACAGCAAGTGAGTGGAGAGGGAAAGGGGAGTTGGGGTACCAGGTTGGGATACTGGGGTACTAGTCCACTAGTCCCAAACCAGCAACAAATTGTAGTTGATGAACAAGTAATTGGGCTTTTGCTTATTTTTAACATTAAGTGGGCAAATATTTTTACATCTCCTAAATAGTAAATTATAGTGATATTTTCCAGACTTTTGTGTTCCCAATGGCCTCAGTTTTATCCCTGGCTGTCAGGGAGCTATACAATGCATTGCAAAACTCTCTGGCAGCCAAGAGGTTAACATTTCTCTGCTGTAAAATCTCAGACTCTATTAATTACCTTTTAGCTTTAGATTTGTTTTATAGCTTCACTTGCAATGTTTTACCTTATTGATTGAACCTTCTCAGCTAAAATGTGCCTCTCAAACAACTTTTATTTGGCAGAAGTCTTGAAAAATGTGTCGTTCACTTAAATATTTATCTGTTTTTATTTTCTTTTTCTTTTTAAATAATACCCCCCCCCCCTCCTCGACCATTTTTCTTGTTTAAAATATGCTTCTATCATGTCTACCTCTTTGCTTTACTATTAATTAAGTTTCTTTGATTTTGTTTTAAGAGCTGACATATTTACATGTATATTCCAGAAGTTACAAATAATTGCCAAAAAATGTTATAAAATATCCCACCAAAACCGAAAGCACTGTTTCCAACAAATCACAGACTCTATTAATCCCAATATTTTAGATTTAGGATCTTTTTTTTAATACCATCTCAGTTGGACTGTTATAAAATGTATCCACTTGCCCTTTAGCTTCTGTAGAAGATTTTTCATTTGTCCTTCTCTGAACTATGTTTTCATTTGATCACTAATCTTTTTCTAACTATTACCAATTACATTCGTTTGCCTAAAATATGTTTCTCGCATATATCAGCATATTTCTATAATAGCAACATTTTATTTGTTTTTTTTATTTGGCACTGAGATTTAGAGACGTTTCCAATCCTTTTAAAAAAAAAAAAAGCTATTCTAAAACTTGCTAACAAAACTTAAATTATGGTTCAGACTATAGTTTTGAAGGGTACCTGCCGATTTATAGATAGGACATTTAAATATAAAACTGTTTAATTTCTAAGATTTAAAGAAATAATAAAAAATGATTAACTCTCATCCTCCTTAAGTGACTGCATTACATCGTTAGATTTGTTGGAAATGGAAAGAGTTAAGTTTTTATGCTATGAATTAGGGCAGTTTTGGGGTGTTGACTTTAAAGATGACACAGATTTTAGGCGGTGACCTTTCATACAGTCAGAACCTGATGAGCTAGGTAGGCAATACAAAATAACAGAGGCCCACCCAGACACTGCTTTTTATCCCACCCATTAGTAATTCCTTGTTTGATCTTCTGCTGGTTTAATATTTATCACCAGACGCTGGTTTAAAGGCTTTAGCTGTGATAATTGATGTCCAACCTGAGGCCCAGGGGCCACATAGTGTCTCTTTCTAACTTTTTAAACGTACGGGAATATTGGATACTAAACTGCTAAATACACACAGTATTTCATTTTCATTTTATATATATATAACACGGAAGGGGACTGTACTCTCAGACCGGACCGGGTACACATCCCATGACCCTGCAACATGCTCAGCCCTGGGTGCTCACTGGCACTCACAGGAAGCTGTGCTGTCCCCAGAGTAACAGGCAGTTCACCCCAGACAGGTCTGGGTGCAAGAACCATAGGGAAAATTACAAAACAAATTAATACAACACACAAAGAAAGTCCAGCACTCACTAACAAGCTCTCAGCTAAGATTAAAAGCAAAAATGGAAGGGTTAGTTACCACATTTGGCCAAATGGGACAAGTCCAGGTACCACATCAAGGTCCTCTCCAAAATCCTGGGACCCTAAAACAGCCACACAATGCAAGCTCTCAATCCAACAAATTGCACTCTCAGACCAGACCGGGTACACATCCCATGACCCTGCAACATGCTCAGCCCTGGGTGCTCACTGGCACTCACAGGAAACCCTTCCATTTTTTCTTTTAATCTTAGCTGAGAGCTTGTAAGTGAGTGCTGGACTTTCTCTGTGTGTTTATATATATATATATATATATATATATACATACAACTCCTCAAAGTGAATCCACCCTCCTGGGCCAACTGCCTGGGTGCAAAAATGTTATATATACAAAACGAAAAGGATGCATTTACAGGTCTTGTTTAACCAAAGTGTCAAAAGTTTATTGACGTTTCGGGGATTTACATAATCCCCTTCATCAGAATGTCAGAATATTCTGATGACAGGGATTATGTAAATCCACGAAAACATCAATAAACTTTTGACACTTTGGTTAAACAAGACCTGTGAGTGCATCCTTTTCGTCGTTTTGTATATATATTTGTTGTACTGTATATATATATTAGGGATGTGCATTCATTATTTGTAAATGAAAATGAATCTATTTGTCTATCTAGTCATACTTTATCACAATCTTATATATCAAGAGTTAAATGTATTTTGTTTTTCCCACTTGCATATCTCTTTGCAAAAGAATTTAGAATTTTATGCCAAATTAGATTTTTTTTCATGGAAGAATAAGGGATCCCATGGTACTCATTGTCCAAAGTCAGAATTTTTATTGTGCAATTTTCTACCCTAGATAAAATCACAGGTGCTAGATATTTTTCTCTGAGATTTGATAGGGAGGATCCTCTCTGGAATTTGGAATCAAGGGCATCCAATTAAAATAGTAGCAAATTAATTTGATTTTGATATATGTTTTATAGCAGGAAAATAGGACCATCTTGAGTTACAGAATATTTGTTGTTATGTATTTATATTTAAGGAATAGTTTAGTCAAAATTAAACTTTCATTCTTTAGATAGAGCAGCAATTTTAATCAACTTTCTAATTTACTCCTATTATCAATTTTTCTTCGTTCTCTTGGTATCTTTATTTGAAAAAGCAGGAATGTGCATAGGAGCAGGCCCATTTTTGGTTCAGAACCTGGGTAGCAGATTCGTGTCTAAATGTAGTCACCAATCAGAAAGCGCTACCCAGGTCTGAACCAAAAATGGGCTGGCTTCTAAACTTACATTGAAATAAAGATACCAAGAGAACAAAGAAAAATTGATAATAGGAGTACATTAGAAAGTTGCTTAAAATGTCATGCTCTATCTGAATCAGAAAAGTATAATTTTGACTACATTATCCCTTTAACATTTGCATATGAGATTTCTCCATAAAAGGGGGATATACATAATACTGACTGAATACTGCAGTGCTATTAGACTGACAAGATGCCAATGTACAGATGACCAAAGCAGAACCAGATATGACCATATTACACCCAGCCCAGATGGGGTTAACCTGAAATCACCCCAGAACCTGCCACAGCTCATGAACTACTAAGCATATATTTCTCTTTGACTAATACATTACTTCACACATGACTTTTATTTATTTGACTTTAAAATGTGATTTATAATTATTTTATTCCTACAATATCATGTCTCTCTATAAGGGCCCAGGGACTGACATGACAATATCTTTCTTATCTTGGATAATATACTTGGTATACAAACGTTATTCAAATTGCAGTAATGGTTCCTAGTACATTTGTAAATGTGCCAAACAGTGTAGAAGATACATTTCCACTACGCCAAGGGCGCATTCTTTTTACTCATTCTTACTTCCAAACAGTTTCACACTGATACTTGTGCAGTTATTGTTTTGCTTGATATTTTCTTAAAAATCATTGCAAAGACTTTCTATATATTTTGCTCTTCTTAATCCAAGTGGATAACAATTTATTGTTGTATTGTGTTTAGGTAATAGGTTTCCTAGTGGTATTATTACTTGTGTTGCATTAATATGACACAGAGTCAGTTTGCTGATTTATCTCCACCAATCATTTTGCTATAGTTTATTTCATTATCTGTTCACATCACTAGTGTTAAAGGGAAACTGAACCCACATTTTGTGATTCAGATAGAGCATGCAATTTTTTTAAACAAATTTCTAATTTACTCCTATTATCAAATTTTCTTCATTCTCTTGGTATCTTTATTTGAAAAGCAAGAATGTAAATTTAGATGCCGGCCCATTTTTGGTGAACAACCTGGGTTGTTCTTGCTGATTGGTGGATTAATTTAACCGACCAATAAACAAGTGCTTTCCAGGGTCTGAACCAAAAAATAACTTTGATGCCTTCTTTTTCAAATAAAGATAGCAAGAGAACGAAGAACAAATTGATAATAGGAGTAAATTAGAAAGTTGCTTAAAATTGCATGCTCTTTCTGAATCACAAAAGAAAAAATTTGAGTTCAGTCTCCCTTTAATAAATTACATTTTCACTTGTAACTCATGGCTGGCATTCTCTTGTCCTATTTACGCGTTGGGAGCACACACAAAAGATTTCTGTAACATTTTCATTCAGAGTGTTGTTTTATAATTATCATGACTGCTATAATATATGTGCTTATACTATATTGTGCTAAATTACAAGTGGAGCGCTAATTTATTTTGCGCCCATAAATGGGCAAATTCGCCCTTTTACGGCCGTGCGATAAATAACCAGCTATAACAAGTGGCTGATTATTGCTACCATGAGCTCGCAGTAGCAATTAGCGTTTCGAAAATTAACCAGAGGTCAGAATTTTAAAAATATCCCACAATTGCTCTCAAAATAAAACTAAAACGTGCCTTTATATTGCTGTCTATGGGGAACTGTGTGTTCCCTTTAAATGTAGATGCTTATATATATATATATTTATGTGTTAATAGGTGTATATACATACACAAACACATAAATATACATGTACATATTTAAATCTGCTGCCCATTGCTGCATGACTTACCCCCTTCGCTGCACTAGGTTCTCATGCTATGTCTCACGGCATGAGAACGAGGCTCCCATTGGAGCCTATGGAAGCGCGCTCTTATGAGCGCTAAGCTGCCGTGCAATGCAAACGCGAGGTTGCATTCATATTGCACTTAACTTGTAATGCCAGCGCACATTTGCATGTGCTAGTATTACAAAGTTGAGTGCAAACCTCACCCTAGCGAAAGCGATATTTTGCGCTCCACTTGTGATCTGGCCCATTGTTGGGGATCAAATACCATTTTCACAAAACACTGAAAGGCATTTGACCTATTACAAACCCTAATGCCGACCCCAAACCCTAAAAATGACCCTCTTTCTTAATTCTAACTCTACCTCTAACCTTAAAGGGACATTAACCTCAAAATGGAATTCCCCATAAAGGCTTAGATTGGAGCACAAAAACATTAGTGCTAATGTGCATTAACATCACTAGAGCACAAGCAATAGCACTTCTAAGTCCAAAGTTATTTTTAATGCTCAAGCACACTAACATCTGCATGACAGATAGCGTGAGTGCACTAAATCCCTCACATAATAGATTTCTATTGGGGGAGCACAGTAACATTCCTGGTGGATATCACTCAATCGCTAATCAAACGGTGCGCAAATAGTGGCGCATTTAATATATTTATATAATATTTCCACTCCCCCAGAGAGGCTAGTGTACATTCAGAACCTTGACAATCGTACATGTTACACACTGTGATTGGTTAGTGTGTACAGGATCTCATTTATATCAGTTCCTAATTGGCCACAGTTATAGAGGTGAGAAAAAAAAGATTTTTCTTAAAAATTAAATTTTTAAATGCTTGTATTATGTATGCAGATCTTTTGCAATACAATACTCATTTCTGATGCTAATATATATATATATATATATATATATATATATATATATATATATATATATATATATATATATATATATATATATATATAGTCCTTTAGAGATATGCACTCCTCATCCACGGTGCTAACAGGCTTAAATCCAACTCTCATATAAAGAAAGCACTCAATGGACTTTTAAAGATGCAATCCATATCTTTTATTACAAAATTATCATGATAACTTTGTAATAAAAGTTATGGATTGCATCTTAAAAAGTCTATCGAGTGCTTTCTTTGTATGAGAGTTATTGAGATATATATATATATATATATATATATATATATATATACACAGTATATAACCCTAATATAATATATACAGTATATATATTACTTGCTCTTTTACCTCCAATCCTGATCCTCAACCTAACATAAACCCTAAGGCTGTCCCGAATCCCTAATACTAACCACAATCTTTAATCCCTGACACTAACCCCAAATCCCTGAATATAAACCCACGTCCTAATCCCTGACCCCAATCCCAGTTCCTTCTTCCTGACTCTAACTCTAAACCTAGTTCCTAATACTTGACGTTAACATTAAAACTTAGTCCATACTTTCTGACACTAACCATAATCCCTAAACCCTGACACTAACCCTAAATCCAACCCTAATCCCTAACCATAAACCCAGTCCCTACTCTGACCTTAACCACTTCCTAATCCCTAACCCTAAGCCAAATTCCTATTCTCTGATCTAAACCCAATCCCTAATTCCAGACCCTAACATGAAACCTAATCCCCTGTCCTTTACTTTATCATTGAACCCAATTCATAATCCAAGACACTAATCCCAATCCTTACTTTCTGACTCTATCCCTAAATGCAGTCAATATTTGCTGACCCTATCCCTAAATCCAGTCCCTACTTGCTGACGATATTCCTAAATCCAATCCCTACTTGCTGACCCTATCCCTAAATCCAGTCCCTACTTGCTAAACCTATCCCTAAATCCTGTCCCTACTTGTTGACCTTAATCCTAAATCCAGTCCCTACTTGTTGATCTTAATCCTAAATCCAGCTGCCATGTTGTAATTTAGGAATTTAGAATTTAGGTTAAATTCTCTGCTTTGGCCAATTAGGGATAGTTATAAATAGGTCACTAGAGTGTGCAGCCAATGGCACTTCCATTTCTAACAGGAACTGAAAAGCTCACAACTTCAGAATGGAATTACAGGAAAAGGTGACAAAATAAATAATGAAAGTATATTGCGGAGTTTTTATTTATTTATATGATTTATCATTTTATATTACTATCTCACAGTGTTTAATGTCCCTTTAACTCTAAACCTAACCCTAAACCCAATTTCTAATCCCTGACCCTAAACCCAGTCCCCAATCCCTAACTCATTTCCTAATCCCAGACCCTAAACCCAAATTCCTATTCCCTATCCCCAAACCCAGTTCCTAATCCCTGAACCTAACCCTAAACCCGAATTCCTAATCCCTCACCCAACCCCTACTCCCTTACTTTAACCCTAAACCCAATTCCTAATCCCTTAACCTAACTCTAAACCCAATTCCAATCCCTAACTAAAGGCAATCCCTACAATCTGACCCTATCCCTGTGTAGCATCCTCTCTATATATCCAGTGTAATAGGCAAAACAAGGAAAAAGATAATAGAGCAACAAGCAGGGTTTATAACATATAGATGGAAGGATATTTATCTCAGGTGCTCTGTACTCTCAGTGTATATGCTGGGCTAATCTCTCATTGCCAGCAGTTTACTCGCTGTAGTAAATGGGAACCAGTTGTAGGATGGGGCAAGGTGTGGCTGCTGCCCTGAACTGAGTGGCAAGTAACTTGTCCCGGCAGTGACTGAGCGTGTGTGATGTAGTATGACAGCCATCGGGCCCAGCTCACACCCAGCTGCATTGTTGGAATTACAGTCTTGGCCAGAATAAATAAATGAGGGTTGTGCTTTTGGCTCTGAGTTATAAAAGTCCCACAGCTTCACCCTCATGATGCAGAGTTTACCTTTACACATTCCATAGTATTGTGCACCTTGCCTAGCTCCTCAAATCTCTCTTTACCCTACTCAGTTCCACAGTCTGCTCTGTGCAGTGTACTTTGTATATCTCACTCTGCACTCTACAACTCTCAGTCTGCACTCTACAACTCTGTATATCTCACTCTCAGTCTGCATTCTGTATATCTCACTCTGCACTCTACAACTCTCAGTCTGCATTCTGTATATCTCACTCTGCACTATACAACTCTCAGTCTGCACTCTGTATATCTCAGTCTGCACTCTACAACTCTGTATATCTCACTCTGCACTCTACAACTTTAACTCTGCACTCTGTATATCTCACTCTGCACTCTACAACTCAGTCTGCATTCTGTATATCTCACTCTGCACTATACAACTCTCACTCTGTACTCTGTATATCTCACTCTGCACTATACAACTCTCAGTCTGCACTCTGTATATCTCACTCTGCACTCTACAACTCTCAGTCTGCATTCTGTATATCTCACTCTGCACTCTACAACTCTCGCTCTGCATTCTGTATATCTCACTCTGCACTCTGTATATCTCACTCTGCACTCTACAACTCTCACTCTGCACTCTGTATATCTCACTCTGCACTATACAACTCTCAGTCTGCACTCTACAACTCTGTATATCTCACTCTGCACTCTACAACTCTCGCTCTGCATTCTGTATATCTCACTCTGCACTCTACAACTCTCACTCTGCACTCTGTAACTCTCACTCTGCACTCTGTATATCTCACTCTGCACTATACAACTCTCAGTCTGCATTCTGTATATCTCACTCTGCACTCTACAACTCTCACTCTGCACTCTACAACTCTCAGTCTGCACTCTACAACTCTCACTCTGCATTCTGTATATCTCACGTCACTCTGCACTCTACAACTCTCACTCTGCATTCTGTATATCTCACTCTGCACTCTACAACTCTCACTCTGCACTCTGTATATCTCACTCTGCACTCTGAATATCTCACTCTGCACTCTACAACTCTCAGTCTGCACTCTGTATATCTCACTCTGCACTCTACAACTCTCCCTCTGCACTCTGTATATCACACTCTGCACTATACAACTCTCAGTCTGCACTCTACAACTCTGTATATCTCACTCTGCACTCTACAACTCTCACTCTGCACTCTGTATATTTCAGTCTGCATTCTATGCTTTTCAGGCTGCAGTCTATACATCTCACTTTGCACTCTATCTATATTTCCCCTCCCCTACACTATACACATCTCACTCTGCATTTGTACAATGCAAAACAATGTTAAAATAATTCTCTCAAAACTTCTGCCATATAGTGCCCCTGGCATGTGTATGCTCCTGAGCCTAACTACCTGCTTTTCAGCAAAGGATAACAAGAAAATGAAGTTAATTTGATAATAGAAGTCAAATAAAAAATAACGTGACACTAGTGTAGGGGTGTGTTCTATCATTTCACATTGGATGCCACGTTTGATTAATTTTACTATTAATCTAAACACAAATGTAAATAACACACATATTCACATCACGTATCCTAAATTTACAGTGCTGCTTAATTTTCTACAATCCCATAATGCAAGCACTGACACACTTAGCATAGCTTATTAAAACACTGTAATTCCACTTTTGGGAAACAGTTAAAATAACTTAAAGGGACAGTCTACACCAGAATTTTTATTGTTTAAAAAGATAGATAATCCCTTTATTACCCATTCCCGACTTTTGCATAACCACCCCAGTTATATCAATATATGTTTTACCTCTGTGATTACCTTGTATCTAAGCCTCTGCAGACTACCCCCTTATCTCAGTGCTTTTGGCAGACATGCAGTTTATCCAATCAGCGCAGACTCCTAAATAACTACACGGGAGTGAGCACAATGTTATCTATGTGACACACATGAACCAGTACTGTCTAACTGTGAAAAACTTTCAAAATGCTCTGAGCTAAGAGGCAGTTTTCAAAGATTTAGAAATCAGTTTGAGGCTACCTAGGTTTAGCTTTTGAAAAATACCACCAAGGGAACAAAGCAAATTTAATGATAAAAGTCAACTGGAAAGTTGTTTAAAATGTCATGCCCTATCTGAATCATGAAAGTTTAATTTTGACTAGACTGTCCCTTAAAAAGGCACATATAACACATTTTTTCTTTCATGATTCAGACAGATCATAGAATTTTAATTAAACAGTAGCTAGCTCCCAGTAATGCTTTGCTGCTCCGAAGCCTACCTAGTATTTTTTTCAATAAAGGATAGCATGAAAAGGAAACAAATTAGATATTAGAAGTAAATTGGAAAGTTTTTTTTAAAGTGTGTGTTCTATCTGAATCATAAAAGAAACATTTTTGGTTTTATTTACCTTTAATAAACTGCTGCCTCCTCTGATTTTAACAGAACCCAAATGAACGCTTTTGTGCATGACTAAGTACAGGTTTCTGATTGGCTGTAAGCATACATACATATGGAGGGAAGGAAAACACTGGAAGTAGCAGTGCTTTGGCATTTTCCAGAAGATGAAAATGCTAAGTAAGCTCATTTTAAGTTAACACTAAACCCACATTTTTTCTTTTGGGATTCAGATAGAGCATGCAATTTTAAGCAACTTTCTAATTTACTCCTATTATCAAATTGTCTTCATTCTCTTGGTATCTTTATTTGAAATGCAAGAATGTAAGTTTAGATGCCGGACCATTTTTGGTGAACAACCTGGGTTGTTCTTGCTGATTGGTGGATAAATGTATCCATCAATGAACAAGTGCTTTCCATGGTTCTGAACCAAAAAAATAGCTTAGATGCCTTCTTTTTCAAATAAAAAAAGCAAGAGAATGAAGAAAATTTGATAGTAGGAGTAAATTAGAAAGTTGCTTAAAATTGCATGCTCTATCTGAATCACGACAGAATTTTTTTTGCTTCAGTGTCCCTTTAACAGTGCTTTTATCATGAGAGTAGTTGTGTGGGATTTTATGTTTCTTTAAGTATTGGCAAGGGTTCCTTTAAAGAGGAATATCAGTAATATAAAATTCCTATTTACTATATTTTGTATGGAGAAGTTGAGGGCCACATACATTTTATTGGAGGGCCCCAATGTGTCTTCAGGCCTTAGGTTGCATAATTCTTCTCTAGACCTAGTGAAGGCCCCAATAAATGTATCCACTCTTACCCCATCCTGCACTAATCCATGTTTCACACTAACTATATTACTAACATTAGACAATCAAGTAAAAATCATGCAAAGCCTTAGGTAGTAGCCTTGTTAGCCCTACAAAATATCAGCATTTTAAAGTTTTTAAAATACACACACACAAACGAACATGTTATAAATTAATTTAAACTTCTGTAGAATTCGGATAAAGCAGGGACAGATATGCCTAAGACTAGATTGTTTCATGTGACAGATCTACTGAATAAAGCAATAAATCATTGACAACATTAGGAACTTGTTGCGCATCACTCAAATATAAAAAAAAAAACAGTAGTGGATTTCATAGTAGTTGTAAAAGCACCCCAAGGCAGCTATTGACAAATCCTTTACTGCCAAGTCCATCTCTACGTTCCTGTTGGCTAGGGTGGGGCGCAGACGACCAATCGGTTGAATGAAGCATGACTGTGACCTACTTCTGAATGTCATACACCAGCCAATAGCAGGAGTGTAGATGCTCTACTGAAACACTTAAAGGGACACTTAAAGGGACACTGAACCCAATTTTTTTTCTTTTGTGATTCAGATAGAGCATGCAATTTTAAGAAACTTTCTAATTTATTCGTATTATCAATTTTTCTTCGTTCTCTTGCTATCTTTATTTGAAAAAGAAGGCATCTAAGCTATTTTTTTATTCAGATTCTGGACAGCATTTTTTTATTGGTGGATGAATTTATCCACCAATCAGCAAGGACAACCCAGGTTGTTCACCAAAAATGGGCCGGCATCTCATCTTACATTGCATTTCAAATAAAGATACCAAGAGAATGAAGAAAATTTGATAATAGGAGTAAATTAGAAAGTTGCTAAAAATGTCATGCTCTATCTGAATCACAAAAGAAAAAATTTGGGTTCAGTGTCCCTTTAACAATATACAATCATTTATTTTACACTGGGGAAAGAATTGATTAATCAATACTATCATGGACACTTATTTCAAAAACATTCAGACAGATATATAACCACATACTTGGCAAATTTGTGGGGAGAAATAAAAATGTGATCTGGGCAATCTATTTTATTTCCCTGAGAGCGTTTTGTGTTCTCTATTTATTTTATCAGGCTCAGATATGTGATAGTTATAGGGTTATGTCATCCTGTGTTTGAAACAGAAGTTTCTTTTGTATTCCGTCAGGCATATATGGATTTGGTTTCATTTTTGAGCACAAGACACCTTTAGTTCCCTTAATTTTTTATAATTTTAAAACTAAGTTTTTTTTTTTAACTAAAATTTTATTTTTAAGTTGACTGCTTGTTATAAGTGTATGACTGTGGCGGACATCGCTGAATGCTGACAGCGTATTGCACAAGCAGTTCTGGTGAACTGCTTGTGCAATGCCGCCCCCTGCAGATTCAGGGTGTCAATCAACCCAATCGTAGAGGGTCAGGCGGATTGATGTCCGCGGCCTCAGAGGCAGCGGACCAGTTATGGAGCAGCGATCTTAAGACCACTGCTTCATAACTACTGTTTGCGGCGAGCCTGAAAGGCTTGAGCGGAAACAGGAACATCAGGGGCCATTCGGCCCTTGATAAATCGACCCCCTGGTCTCTAACTGTAATTATTTCTATGCATTTGCTTTGTTACATGTTACATAATACAATACTTGCTTCTCTCAGCCCCCTACTCCATTTAAAGGGCCACTAAAAACAGTAGAATTGACTAACTGCCAAACACACAATAAAAAGACAATGCAACAGCATTTACTTTGAATTTGAAATGATCAGTAGAATATTTTCTGGCGAATTTCAAAGTTAATCAAATTTCCCCTCCCCTCTGCATAATGTGACAGCCACCAGCCATTCACAAACATGCATATACATATAAACATGCATATGCATATACAGTACATATATACATGGAGCCTGAGAAATTATGCCTATAAAGATAATATGCACTTTTTGATAATGGTATATAAAGTATATTTGAGTGGGTTTTTTTTTTAATCATGAAACTTTATTTTTTACTTTAGTGACATATAAATAAAGCAAATTTATTAAAAATGAAGGAATGACACAAGCATTAAATAAACAAACAAACAAATGTACTGGTCTGTAAGTGATGCATTAAAAGGATATTAAAGGGATATTCTTGCCAAACCATTCTTGGACTATATAATCCCCAACATTTTCTTTCATGGTTCAGATAGAGCATGTGATTTTAAACAACTTTCTAATTTATTTCCTTCTTAGCTGATGAGAATCCATAGCTTCATAACATGTGGGATATGTTCCTCATCAGGAGGAGGTCAAGGACCCTCACAGGGCTTTAGTCACTCTCATTTCCTCTCCCTCCCCAGTTTGTTCTTGGCCTCTGAGGACAGAGGTTAAAGTTGTCAGAGGTGCTCTACTATAAAGAGTTTATTATTTTTTCATACGATTTGTGGGCTCGAACCTGATTTGGGACCCAGTACACCTAGGCAACTTCACTCCAAGAAGATTTAAGAGCTGGAAAATAGTAAGGTAATTGCCAGGGGCCAATTCAGAAAACAATAGTGTGAAAAGTTAAAGGGATATAAAACCCCAAATTTTTCTTTCATGATTCAGATAGAACATGCAATTTTAAAACAACTTTCTAATGTATTTCTATTATCAAATGTTCTTCATTCTCTTGGTATCCTTTGTTAAAAAGCAGGGATGTATGCTTAAAAGCCGGCCTATTTCTAGAGCACTGTGTGGCAGCAGTTTTGCAAGAATGTTATCTATTTACAAAAGCACTAGATGACAGCACCATTTCTTGCCATATAGTGCTCCAGATGCCTACCTAGGAATCTCTTCAACACAGAATATTATGGGAACCAAGAAAATTTGATAATAAAAGTAAATTGGAAACTTTTTTTAAAATCTTATGCTCTGTCTGAATCCCAAAAGAATGTTTCTAGGTTTCATTTCCCTTTACAGATGACAAGTGAGAAGTCAGTAGTCAAGCTGAGTTCAGATGCTATGTCAGAACCCTATACCTGAGAAATAAACGTGGTAAGAAGCCAAGCTGAGTTCAGAAGCTATGTCAGAACCCTATACCTGAGAAATAAACGTGGTAAGAAGCCAAGCTGAGTTCAGAAGCTATGTCAGAACCCTATACCTGAGAAATAAACGTGGTAAGAAGCCAAGCTGAGTTCAGAAGCTATGTCAGAACCCTATACCTGAGAAATAACCGTGGTAAGAAGCCAAGCTGAGTTCAGAAGCTATGTCAGAACCCTATACCTGAGAAATAAACGTGGTAAGAAGCCAAGCTGAGTTCAGAAGCTATGTCAGAACCCTATACCTGAGAAATAAGCGTGGTAAGAAGCCAAGCTGAGTTCAGAAGCTATGTCAGAACCCTATACCTGAGAAATAAACGTGGTAAGAAGCCAAGCTGAGTTCAGAAGCTATGTCAGAACCCTATACCTGAGAAATAAACGTGGTAAGAAGCCAAGCTGAGTTCAGAAGCTATGTCAGAACCCTATACCTGAGAAATAAACGTGGTAAGAAGCCAAGCTGAGTTCAGAAGCTATGTCAGAACCCTATACCTGAGAAATAAACGTGGTAAGAAGCCAAGCTGAGTTCAGAAGCTATGTCAGAACCCTATACCTGAGAAATAAACGTGGTAAGAAGCCAAGCTGAGTTCAGAAGCTATGTCAGAACCCTATACCTGAGAAATAAACGTGGTAAGAAGCCAAGCTGAGTTCAGAAGCTATGTCAGAACCCTATACCTGAGAAATAAACGTGGTAAGAAGCCAAGCTGAGTTCAGAAGCTATGTCAGAACCCTATACCTGAGAAATAAACGTGGTAAGAAGCCAAGCTGAGTTCAGAAGCTATGTCAGAACCCTATACCTGAGAAATAAACGTGGTAAGAAGCCAAGCTGAGTTCAGAAGCTATGTCAGAACCCTATACCTGAGAAATAAACGTGGTAAGAAGCCAAGCTGAGTTCAGAAGCTATGTCAGAACCCTATACCTGAGAAATAAATGTGGTAAGAAGCCAAGCTGAGTTCAGAAGCCAATCAAGAAACCACTATAGAATCAACAAGCGAGAAGCTTAATCCTTGATGCTTCAACCTCATAAAAAAAGGCTGTGTATCACTCGAGTAACAACTCCTTGCAAATTAAGTGACATCAACAGACGCAGTGACCCTGCAAACAATAATACTGTAGCAACATGACAAATGTTCCTTTAAACTGTATGCAGCACTTCTATTTATATTTAAGGTATAACTGCAGGACGACTACCAGAAAAAGAGAACATTGTCATATAAAGAGGCAAAATTCCACAGTGGGTGCACTTCCATCTAGTATAAATAATGCAACCCCATGTTTGCAATAATAACAATTATAAGTAGAACTTCTATTCTGTAAGAACCAAATAGGAAATCATTCACTCCATAAAACATGAAACGTCACTAGAGAAATCCCCACTAGACCATGATGAAACCAGACTTCTCCACTTGAAACCCTCCAGGACAAAGGTATCTGAAACAATCAAGCACTAATCAAGGCTGAAGGAACTGTCCCATAGACACCTTCTGCAGGCCTGTGACTACAACAAGGAGATTTACACTGCACAGCCAGTAGTCTCTTCCAAGTTGTACCTCATGAGGGAAGAAAAGAGTTAAAATATCCCAAGAAAATGTAATGAAATCTTAAACACCTCTATCTTCGTCTGCTTCTCTGAACAAGGCAAACAAATACTGGGAGGGTCAGAGAAGTAGGAGGTATATTAAAGCTCTTGGTCGTTGCCTCCTCCTGGTGGCCAGGTGTTGAATTCCCCAACAGTAGGGAATCATTGACTCTCACCAACTTAAGAAAGAAATGTGTCATATAGGGTAACACTGCTCGCAGGTAACTGGTGGGAAAATGAATGGGGTTCAACTCAGGGATAGGCAAGGTGTCTGTACACGGACACTGGTGTCCGTGACTGGCCCTTGTAGTATCCGCCGCCCATTTTGCTGCGACGAGGGGGGAGTAGGACAGATGAATGCTGGTCCTGACTCCTCCTTGACACACGTGGCGCCACGTGTCGCAGGGTTGTGGCCACTCCCACGTGATGTTGCTTAGTACCGGGAAAATGACCTTGAGTGAGACTGAGAGAGAGGGAAGATTCAAGAAGCAAGCTGCCACTGTGTCCCTGGAGCTTTATATGCAAAGGGAAAGCACTTTAACCAGCACCTGAGGTTTAGTATTTAATTAGAAAGAATAATGTGATTCATAACCTTAGTATATCTTTTCTTTCTGATTAAATAATAGGAATAAAAAAAATATGTAGTGTGAATAAAGTTAGTGGCTTGTCAAGAGACTGCTAGCGATATTGGGTGATAAGTTATGGAATAAATAAAGCCTGAGTGAAATACTGGATATGTATCTGCATCTGTATAATAACACCCAGCACTATATAAAGACACAGTAGTGACACTGGCACATGGGTATAGCCATAGGAGGGCTGGTTATAGGATCAATGGTATCTGCAGCAGTATAATAACACCCAGCGCTATATAATGACACATTAGTGACACTGGCACATGGGTATAGCCAGAGGAGGGCTGGTTATAGGATCAGTGGTATCTGCATCAGTATAATAACACCCAGCACTATATAATGACACAGTAGTGACACTGGCACATGGCTATAGCCAGAGGAGGGCTGGTTATAGAATCAGTGGTATCTGCATCAGTATAATAACACCCAGCGCTATATAATGACACAGTAGTGACACTGGCACATGGGTATAGCCATAGGAGGGCTGGTTATAGGATCAGTGGTATCTGCATCAGTATAATAACACCCAGCGCTATATAATGACACAGTAGTGACACTGGCACATGGGTATAGCCATAGGAGGGCTGGTTATAGGATCAGTGGTATCTGCAGCAGTATAATAACACCCAGCGCTATATAATGACACAGTAGTGACACTGGCACATGGGTATAGCCAGAGGAGGGCTGGTTATAGGATCAGTGGTATCTGCATCAGTATAATAACACCCAGCACTATATAAAGACACAGTAGTGACACTGGCACATGGGTATAGCCAGAGGAGAGCTGGTTATAGGATCAGTGGTATCTGCATCAGTATAATAACACCCAGCACTATATAAAGACACAGTAGTGACACTGGCACATGGGTATAGCCAGAGGAGGGCTGGTTATAGGATCAGTGGTATCTGCATCAGTATAATAACACCCAGCACTATATAAAGACACAGTAGTGACACTGGCACATGGGTATAGCCAGATGAGGGTTGGTTATAGGATCAGTGGTATCTGTATCAGTATAATAACACCCAGCACTATATAATGATGACACAATAGTGACACTGTCACATGTGTATAGCCAGAGGAGGGTTGGTTATAGGATCAGTGGTATCTGCATCAGTATAATAAATATAACACCAAGCACTATATAATGACACAGTAGTGACACTGACACATGAGTATAGCCAGAGGAGGGCTGGTTATAGGATCAGTGGTATCTGCATCAGTATAATAATACCCAGCACTATATAATGACACAGTAGTGACACTGGCACATGGGTATAGCCAGAGGAGGGCTGGTTATAGAATCAGTGATATCTGCATCAGTATAATAACACCCAGCACTATATAATGACACAGTAGTGACACTGGCACATGGGTATAGCCAGAGGAGGGCTGGTTATAGAATCAGTGGTATCTGCATCAGTATAATAACACCCAGCACTATATGACACAGTAGTGACACTGGCTCATGGGTATAGCCATAGGAGGGCTGGTTATAGGATCAGTGGTATCTGCAGCAGTATAATAACACCCAGCGCTATATAATGACACAGTAGTGACACTGGCACATGGGTATAGCCAGAGGAGGGCTGGTTATAGAATCAGTGGTATCTGCATCAGTATAATAACACCCAGCACTATATGACACAGTAGTGACACTGGCTCATGGGTATAGCCATAGGAGGGCTGGTTATAGAATCAGTGGTATCTGCATCAGTATAATAACACCCAGCACTATATAAAGACACAGTAGTGACACTGGCACATGGGTATAGCCAGAGGAGAGCTGGTTATAGGGTCAGTGGTATCTGCATCAGTATAATAACACCCAGCACTATATAATGACACAGTAGTGACACTGGCTCATGGGTATAGCCATAGGAGGGCTGGTTATAGGATCAGTGGTATCTGCATCAGTATAATAACACCCAGCACTATATAATGACACAGTAGTGACACTGGCTCATGGGTATAGCCAGAGGAGGGCTGGTTATAGGATCAGTGGTATCTGCATCAGTATAATAATACCCAGCACTATATACTGACACAGTAGTGACACTGGCACATGGGTATAGCCAGAGGAGGGCTGGTTATAGAATCAGTGGTATCTGCATCAGTATAATAACACCAAGCACTATATAATGACACAGTAGTGACACTGGCCCATGGGTATAGCCAGGGGAGGGCTGGTTATAGGGTCAGTTGTATCTGCATCAGTATAATAACACCCAGCACTATATAAAGACACAGTAGCGACAATGGCACATGGGTATAGCCAGGGGAGGGCTGGTTATAGGATCAGTGGTATCTGCATCAGTATAATAACACCCAGCACTATATAATGACACAGTAGTGACACTGTCACATGTGTATAGCCAGAGGAGGGCTGGTTATAGGATCAGTGGTATCTGCATCAGTATAATAACACCAAGCACTATATAATGACACAGTAGTGACACTGGCACATGGGTATAGCTAGAGGAGGGCTGGTTATAGGATCAGTGGTATCTGCATCAGTATAATAACACCTAGCACTATACAAAGACACAGTAGTGACACTGGCTCATGCGTATAGCCAGAGGAGGGCTGGTTATAGGATCAGTGGTATCTGTATCAGTATAATGACACCAAGCACTATATAATGACACAGTAGTGACACTGGCACATGGGTATAGCCAGAGGAGGGCTGGTTATAGGATCAGTGGTATCTGCATCAGTATAATAACACCCAGCACTATATAATGACACAGTAGTGACACTGGCTCATGGGTATAGCCAGAGGAGGGCTGGTTATAGGATCAGTGGTATCTGCATCAGTATAATAACACCCAGCACTATATAAAGACTCAGTAGTGACACAGGCACATGGGTATAGCCAGAGGAGGGCTGGTTATAGGGTCAGTGGTATCTGCATCAGTATAATAACACCCAGCACTATACAAAGACACAGTAGTGACACTGGCACATGGGTATAGCCAGAGGAGGGCTGGTTATAGGATCAGTGGTATCTGCATCAGTATAATAACAACCAGCACTATATAATGACACAGTAGTGACACTGGCACATAGGTATAGCTAGAGGAGGGCTGGTTATAGGATCAGTGGTATCTGCATCAGTATAATAACAACCAGCACTATATAATGACACAGCAGTGACACTGGCACATAGGTATAGCCAGAGGAGGGCTGGTTATAGGATCAGTGGTATCTGCATCAGTATAATAACAACCAGCACTATATAATGACACAGCAGTGACACTGGCACATGGGTATAGCCAGGGGAGGGCTGGTTATATGGTCAGTGGTATCTGCATCAGTATAATAACACCCAGCACTATATAATGACACAGTAGTGACACTGGCACATGGGTATAGCCAGACAAGGGCTGGTTATAGGATCAGTGGTATCTGCATCAGTATAATAACACCCAGCACTATATAATGACACAGTAGTGACACTGGCACATGGGTATAGCCAGACAAGGGCTGGTTATAGGATCAGTGGTATCTGCATCAGTATAATAACATTCAGCACTATATACTGATGTTTTTAAGTTGAAATGTACCTTGGTGTCCTTCACTAAGGTCTTTACTTTAGAAAATGTTTCCCGCAGCCTTGGTCTGTGCCAATCCCTGGTTCAACTCACTACAAAGCACAGTCTGGTCTTCTCATCGGCCAGCAACACTTTCAACACTTAATCCTCTCACAAGCACTTTATTAATTACAAGTTAATTCTATTCCATACAAGTTTCATAGTTCAAAATTGTAATTTCGGAACTGTTTTATTAACATAAAAAAAATAACTTTTCAGTTTTCTTCTATACGTATATGCTTCTGTGATTGGCTCATTATTGTCATATGATACCGGGAAGGGGGAACTTAAAGGAAACTTTGAAATGTGTCAGGAAATTATCTGCTGCTCATTTGGAATTCACAGGAAGTGGTGAAGTTGACACCAAGCAGGGCAACCAGACAACCACACAATAACAGCTACTGTTGTTTTCTGTTTGTTTCTGCTTGCACGCTTGTGTGGGGATGTTTTCTGCCACATTAATATTGTCATTCTGATGAATACAGATGTATTTTATATGCATGGTAGCGCCTAAGGGTTCAATAATATATGGGGTGCCTTGGCAACCATTAAAACCACCACTTGCTGTGAAAGTTAAAAGGACATTCTGGTCAAAATTTTAATTCACATGAATGAATTACATCTTTGTATAGAAACATATTTTCAATATACATGTACTGGCAAAAAATGCTTCTAGTAAACGTTCACACTGTTTTATTGTTAACATTTTTCTCTGCATGTGCATGTGAAGCATAGCTGGATATTGTCATTGCACCAGCAAATTTAAATACTGCAACTACTCAGAACGCCAGTGGGACTTGTATCATGTTTGTAATTAACAAATTGAGGGCTAGATTACAAGTGAAGCGCTAATCGATCGCGTGGACGCAAACAGGCAAATTTGCCTGATTGCGGCCGCACAATAAATAACCTATTAGCGCTTATAAAATTAACCAGAGGAGCCTATGGAAGCCAGCTCTCGCAATGCGAATGTGAACTCAGTGGTATTGGTATTACTCAGTGGAGCCCTAATATAGATTGCACGCAATCAATATTTAGCGCTCAACTTGTAATCAAGCACCTTATGCTCTCTGAGCAAGTACTGTGTTTAAAATGCTGGTGCACGCTGCATATTTAAATACACTTTTGAAACAGCTAAAGCTTTTATTAGAAGCATTTTTGCAAATACATGTTTATTACAGAAAAGCTTTTATTCCAAACTGAAATGCATCCATATGGATTCCAATTTTGGCTGGGATGTCCCCTTTAGTAACAGAATACACAGACAGTATGTGAAACAGACTGACCAGGGATCACTTCTATTACACAGAGCAGACCTCCGGTCTCGCTCCTCTCCAGACACAGCTGAACACCTGGCAGACAGGAGGGGCAGGTTCTGACACGTCCAATGCAGCACGTAACATTACTGGGCCCAGGAGAAGCTACAAAGCCAACTCTATTCAGATTCACTACCCGAGGGAAGGAATGTTATCTCCTGCTGCTGTTTTTCCATTTAAATAACCTTCAATACTTCTGTTTTACTTGTAAAAGTCTTTCCAAAATCACATATAGCATCACTAGTCACTGTTTTTAGCTGTCCATAGGTGATCTATTCACCATGGGGACTATTTATTAATGTGCGCCGCACATCAATAAATGGCGACAGCATAAGCTGTCGGCATTTATCATTGCACATGCATTTTACTTGAAATGCTTGTGCAATGCCGCATCTTGCAGCTTCGCAGCGAATCGGCTGCTAGCAGGAGGTGTCAATCAACCCGATCGTATCCAATCGGGCTGATTGCTGTCCGCCACCTCAGAGGTGGCGGACGAGTTAAGGAGCAGCGGTCTTAAGACTGAAGGTATTTGGCTGCATTCGGACGTTAATAAATCGGCCCCCATCTCTTCACTGATATAGCTGTATAGGAGTGTATGCTGCCGTTTATCTAATTAAAGTATTACTTCTAATTTATAAAATGAGAGACGTAAAGGGCTAGATTACAAGTGGAGCGCTAATTTATTGCATGCCTGTAAACGGGCACAATAAATAACCAGCCATTACAAGTGGCTGGTTAATGCCACCGCAAGCTTGCGGTAGCAATTAGCACCTTGGAAATTAACCAGAGATCAGATCTCTGGTTAATTTTCTAAATGTCCCACAATTGCCCCCAAATTTCAGTGTAGCGTTGGTAATAATAAAATAAAAAAATGTTTGTTTTTTTTTATTATTAAATAACTACACAAAGCAATTTTTAGGGCTTAAAGTTGGCGGATGTGGGGTGTTAGGGAAAAAAATGCAAGCTCGTGTTCGCATTGCGCTTGACCTCAAATACCGGCGGCCTTCAAGGACTTAGAAATAATCATATAAGCCTACCTAGGTTTAGCTTTTTAACGAAGCACATTTGATGATAAAAGTAAATTGGAAAGTTGTTTAAAATTACATGCCCCATTTGAATCATGAACGTTTATTTTTGACTAGACTGTCCCTTTAACAGCCTATTTAAAACAAATAGCAGCTTCAAAGTAATTAGGGCCATAGTTGGAATTAATATGAGTAGAAGCTGATCAGAACTGTCTGATTGCATGCTGGTCTGCCAGATATGACTTTGGAAAACATAGGTTCAGATCTTGTGGAAATAGGCGACTCTAATGTTGAGGGGACTGTTGGGTGCTGATGCAATAGCACTGAAAGTCTAGATTTTTTTTCCATTATTGACCTTACCTGTTTCTCGTGCACAGGGCCACTGCAAATGAACTGGCCTTGCTGATCTCCCGTATGCAGAAAAATGCTGACCAAGTGGAGAAAAATATTCTGCAGACTCACCAGAAGCTGAAACAGGTAGGCAAACCTCCTCAACTCATACTTCTGCTATGTGAACCCTCCTCATATCAGAAGAGAGGACTAGTAATGTTTGGTTTTCTCTAGGATGCTGGCAACAACGCCCTAAAGAAGAGTTTCCAACACCAGCAGGAGAATGCAAAGATCCTTAAGGATTCTGAGATGCTGCTAAAAGATCTGTTTATGGATGTGGACAAAGCCAAGAAATATGGACATCCTCAGGCTGAGGAGATAGACAAGGAGTGAGTGAGGAGGGCTCTGGTGATAGAAATATTTGGAAATACAGGTAGAGAGAAAAATAGGGAGTAATTAAGAAAATCTAGAATAATTAGGTTGGACAGAATGAGGATGAAGTTAAGGAAGAAAAACGTAAGGTAGAATATAAAGAATGAGAAGTGGTAAACACAAGGAGATAATGAGTAATGGTACAAGTGTCTTTGTGTTTGTCTTGTTTTACATTAATTGTACAATGTTCTGTGGTGTCTCAGATCCAGTGTCATGTTTACCTGTTGTCTTCTTCGCCAGTATCCACCAGCTACATGACCGACTGAGTCAGGAATGTGCAGAGTACAGGGAAGTGTATGAACAATTTAACCTTCAACCTTCACAACCGCAAATCAACTGGCCACAAATCCTGCAGAAAAAGAAGGTAAGTTGAGCAAAGTGGTCAGTAGTTCATAGCTTGCTAAGTGAGCCTGATGAACATATAGTACAAGGTATTACTGAATGAGTAGTGCGCACATACGGGCATATTTATCAAGCTCTGTATGGAGCTTGAGGCCCCTTGTTTCCAGCGAGCCTGAACAGAAGTTATCAAGAAGTTATCTGCCTGCTCTGAGGCGGCGGACAGATACGAATACGATCGGGTTGATTGACACCCCCTGCTAGCGGCCGATTGGCCGTGAATCTGCAGGGGGCGGCATTGCACTGTTCTTGTCAGTGATAAATGCCAACAGTGTATGCTGTCGGCATTTATCGATGGGCAGCGATGTGCTGCGGACATGATACGCTACTTCGTATCATGACCGCTCGCACATTGTTAAATATGCCCCATAGAATCATGTCAGCAGGAAGAAGCATTTACATATCCATTAATAACTACTGCCTCTTTTCTCACCTCCACTCTCTCTCTCCAGCAACAAATAGATGAGGGTCAGTTTGGCCCTAGCATGGCAGATGTGGAGAGACAACTTGCAGAACAAAACATCCTGCAACAGGAGATTGATGAGTATGGGGATGAAATACGCAGCCTACCCCAGGTAACATTATACAGAGCCCTTGTCAGATGAACTCATGAATTATGATTTCAGCTTTGAAACATTTTTCTTAATCTTATGAAATGAGTTAATTAGTAATCATGGTTGATTATAAGATAATGTGATGCATCTAAGTACAGCACCAGATGTTCTAGCTGAGTTCATTTCTTTTCCAAAGCTCTAATATACAATTTATCTGTCACTTTCAGGACAATGCAGCAGTCAAGAACCAGTATCGAAGCCTGCAGGTATGTTAAAGGCAGCTGGATCTATGGAATATATAATCTGTCCCTACCCCCCAAAGACAAGAGGGAGCTAGAGCAGATGGAGAATGTCTCTAGTCTGCTAATGACAAAGTGTCACAGACAGGAGGGAGCTATTGCACATGGAGTATGTCTCTAGTCTGCTAATGACAAAGTGACACAGACAGGAGGGAGCTATGGGAAATGGATTATGTCTCTAGTCTGCTGGTAACAAAATGACTCAGATAGAATGGATCAATGGCACATGGAGTATGTCTCTAGTCTGCTGGTAACAAAGTGACACAGACAGGAGGGACCTATGGCACATGGAGAATATCTCTATTCTGCTGGTGACACAGACAGGAGGAAGCTATGGGAAATTAATAATGTCTCTAGGTGACAAAGTGACACAGACAGGAGGGAGCTTTGGCACATGGGGTATATCTCTATTCTGCTAGTGACACAGACAGGAGGGAGCTATGGCACATGGGGTATATCTCTATTCTGCTGGTGACAAAGTGACACAGAGAGGAGGGAGCTTTGGCACATGGGGTATATATCTAATCTGTTGGTGACAAAGTGACACAG
This sequence comes from Bombina bombina, assembly GCF_027579735.1. NCBI lineage: Eukaryota > Metazoa > Chordata > Amphibia > Anura > Bombinatoridae > Bombina > Bombina bombina. The sequence continues at coordinate 1,554,000,432 of NC_069499.1, read as the reverse complement.
ACAGGAGGGAGCTTTGGCACATGGGGTATATCTCTATTCTGCTACTGACACAGACAAGAGGGAGCTATGGCACATGGGGCATATCTCTATTCTGCTAGTGACAAAGTGACACAGACAGGAGGGAGCTTTGGCACATGGGGTATATATCTAGTCTTCTGGTGACAAAGTGACAGACAGGAGGGAGCTTTGGCACATGGGGTATATATCTAGTCTGCTGGTGACAAAGTGACACAGAGAGGAGGGAGCTTTGGCACATGGGGTATATATCTAGTCTGCTGGTGACAAATTGACATAAACAGGAGGGAGCTTTGGCACATGGGGTATATCTCTATTCTGCTGGTGACAAAGTGACACAGACAGGAGGGAGCTTTGGCACATGGGGTATATATCTAGTCTGCTGGTGACAAAGTGACAGACAGGAGGGAGCTTTGGCACATGGGGTATATATCTAGTCTGCTGGTGACAAAGTGACACAGAGAGGAGGGAGCTTTGGCACATGGGGTATATATCTAGTCTGCTGGTGACAAAGTGACACAGAGAGGAGGGAGCTTTGGCACATGGGGTATATCTCTATTCTGCTAGTGACACAGACAAGAGGGAGCTATGGCACATGGGGTATATATCTAGTCTGCTGGTGACAAAGTGACACAGACAGGAGGGAGCTTTGGCACATGGGGTATATATCTAGTCTGCTGGTGACAAAGTGACACAGACAGGAGGGAGCTTTGGCACATGGGGTATATCTCTATTCTGCTGGTGACAAAGTGACACAGACAGGAGGGAGCTTTGGCACATGGGGTATATATCTAGTCTGCTGGTGACAAAGTGACAGACAGGAGGGAGCTTTGGCACATGGGGTATATATCTAGTCTGCTGGTGACAAAGTGACACAGACAGGAGGGAGCTATGGCACATGGGGTATATATCCAGTCTGCTGGTGACCAAGTGACACAGACAGGAGGGTGCTATAGGAAATTGATAATGTCTCTAGTCTGTTGGTGACAAATTGACATAAACAGGAGGGAGCTTTGGCACATGGGGTATATCTCTATTCTGCTAGTGACACAGACAAGAGGGAGCTATGGCACATGGGGTATATATCTAGTCTGCTGGTGACAACGTGACACAGACAGGAGGGAGCTTTGGCACATGGGGTATATATCTAGTCTGCTGGTGACAAAGTGACACAGACAGGAGGGAGCTTTGGCACATGGGGCATATCTCTATTCTGCTAGTGACAAAGTGACACAGACAGGAGGGAGCTTTGGCACATGGGGTATATCTCTATTCTGCTGGTGACAAAGTGACACAGACAGGAGGGAGCTTTGGCACATGGGGTATATATCTAGTCTGCTGGTGACAAAGTGACAGACAGGAGGGAGCTTTGGCACATGGGGTATATATCTAGTCTGCTGGTGACAAAGTGACACAGAGAGGAGGGAGCTTTGGCACATGGGGTATATATCTAGTCTGCTGGTGACAAAGTGACACAGAGAGGAGGGAGCTTTGGCACATGGGGTATATCTCTATTCTGCTAGTGACACAGACAAGAGGGAGCTATGGCACATGGGGTATATATCTAGTCTGCTGGTGACAAAGTGACACAGACAGGAGGGAGCTTTGGCACATGGGGTATATATCTAGTCTGCTGGTGACAAAGTGACACAGACAGGAGGGAGCTTTGGCACATGGGGTATATCTCTATTCTGCTGGTGACAAAGTGACACAGACAGGAGGGAGCTTTGGCACATGGGGTATATATCTAGTCTGCTGGTGACAAAGTGACAGACAGGAGGGAGCTTTGGCACATGGGGTATATATCTAGTCTGCTGGTGACAAAGTGACACAGACAGGAGGGAGCTATGGCACATGGTGTATATATCCAGTCTGCTGGTGACCAAGTGACACAGACAGGAGGGTGCTATAGGAAATTGATAATGTCTCTAGTCTGCTGGTGACAAATTGACATAAACAGGAGTGAGCTATGGTACGTAGGTTCTATTCCTGCCCTGCAGGTAACACAGTGACAAAGATAGGAGAGAGCTATGTGACACCGGGCCTGTTTCTACCCTCCAGGGTGACTCACACAGGCAGGAATTATCTATGGGACATTGAAGACTGTCCCTCTCCTGCAGTTTGACACATTGTCACACATAGGAAGAACCTACAGTACATAGAATCTGACATGAAGTGGGAGCTAATGGGCACAGTATGACTTTTTTCACACAGACACCGTATGTATGTGACATTATTTGTTTTATCTCTGAGCATAGGAAGATTCAACATGGAGAGGACGACACTTGGGCAGTCTGTATAATCACCTGACCGGCTGCACCAGGGAGCTCATTTACCTGGGTGAAGAACAGAACAAGATCATCAAGCAAGACTGGAGCGATCAAATACCTGATATGACTGGGACCCGCAGGCAGTATGAGGTAATCACACAGGCAGTGGGGATCCAGACCAGGGAGCGATAGGGTGAGCAACTGTATAAAAGAAAGGCTCAGGCAGTTGTTACAGGCCCAACTGAAATGTAGGAGATGGGTAGTTGGGGCCACAGATGGATGAGCAGTAGGAGAGGGGCAACTAGGGGCCCCACAGACAGACAAGCAGTAAGAAAGGGGCAACTAGGGTCCTCACAGACAGACAAGCAGTAAGAAAGGGGCAACTAGGGGACTCACAGACAGACAAGCAGTAGGAGAGGGGCAACTAGGGGCCTCACAGACAGACAAGCAGTAGGAGAGGGGCAACTAGGGGCCTCACAGAGAGACAAGCAGTAAGAAAGGGGCAACTAGGGGCCTCACAGAAAGATAAGCAGTAAGAAAGGGGCAACTAGGGGCCTCACAGACAGACAAGCAGTAAGAAAGGGGCAACTAGGGTCCTCACAGACAGACAAGCAGTAAGAAAGGGGCAACTAGGGGACTCACAGACAGACAAGCAGTAGGAGAGGGGCAACTAGGGGCCTCACAGACAGACAAGCAGTAGGAGAGGGGCAACTAGGGGCCTCACAGAGAGACAAGCAGTAAGAAAGGGGCAACTAGGGGCCTCACAGAAAGATAAGCAGTAAGAAAGGGGCAACTAGGGGCCTCACAGACAGACAAGCAGTAAGAAAGGGGCAACTAGGGGCCTCACAGACAGACAAGCAGTAGGAGAGGGGCAACTAGGGGACTCACAGACAGACAAGCAGTAGGAGAGGGGCAACTAGGGGCCTCACAGAGAGACAAGCAGTAAGAAAGGGGCAACTAGGGGCCTCACAGAGAGACAAGCAGTAGGAGAGGGGCAACTAGGGGCCTCACAGACAGACAAGCAGTAGGAGAGGGGCAACTAGGGGCCTCACAGAGAGACAAGCAGTAAGAAAGGGGCAACTAGGGGACTCACAGACAGACAAGCAGTAGGAGAGGGGCAACTAGGGGCCTCACAGACAGACAAGCAGTAGGAGAGGGGCAACTAGGGGCCTCACAGAGAGACAAGCAGTAGGAGAGGGGCAACTAGGGGCCTCACAGAGAGACAAGCAGTAAGAAAGGGGCAACTAGGGGCCTCACAGAGAGACAAGCAGTAGGAGAGGGGCAACTAGGGGACTCACAGAGAGACAAACAGTAGGAGAGGGGCAACTAGGGGACTCACAGACAGACAAGCAGTAGGAGAGGGGCAACTAGGGGACTCACAGACAGACAAGAAGTAGGAGAGGGGCAACTAGGGTCCTCACAGAGAGACAAGCAGTAGGAAAGGGGCAACTAGGGGCCTCACAGACAGACAAGCAGTAGGAAAGGGGCAACTAGGGGCCTCACAGACAGACAAGCAGTAGGAAAGGGGCAACTAGGGGCCTCACAGACAGACAAGCAGTAGGAAAGGGGCAACTAGGGGCCTCACAGACAGACAAGCAGTAGGAAAGGGGCAACTAGGGGCCTCACAGACAGACAAGCAGTAGGAAAGGGGCAACTAGGGGCCTCACAGACAGACAAGCAGTAGGAGAGGGGCAACTAGGGTCCTCACAAAGAGACAAGCAGTAGGAGAGGGGCAACTAGGGTCCTCACAAAGAGACAAGCAGTAGGAGAGGGGCAACTAGGGTCCTCACAGAGAGACAAGCAGTAGGAGAGGGGCAACTAGGGTCCTCACAAAGAGACAAGCAGTAGGAGAGGGGCAACTAGGGTCCTCACAAAGAGACAAGCAGTAGGAGAGGGGCAACTAGGGTCCTCACAAAGAGACAAGCAGTAGGAGAGGGGCAACTAGGGTCCTCACAAAGAGACAAGCAGTAGGAGAGGGGCAACTAGGGGCCTCACAGACAGACAAGCAGTAGGAGAGGGGCAACTAGGGTCCTCACAGACAGACAAGCAGTAGGAGAGGGGCAACTAGGGTCCTCACAGACAGACAAGCAGTAGGAGAGGGGCAACTAGGGGCCTCACAGACAGACAAGCAGTAGGAGAGGGGCAACTAGGGTCCTCACAGACAGACAAGCAGTAGGAGAGGGGCAACTAGGGTCCTCACAGAGAGACAAGCAGTAGGAAAAGGGGAACTAGGGGCCTCACAGAGAGACAAGCAGTAGGAGAGGGGCAACTAGGGGCCTCACAGACAGACAAGCAGTAGGAGAGGGGCAACTAGGGGCCTCACAGACAGACAAGCAGTAGGAGAGGGGCAACTAGGGTCCTCACAAAGAGACAAGCAGTAGGAGAGGGGCAACTAGGGTCCTCACAAAGAGACAAGCAGTAGGAGAGGGGCAACTAGGGTCCTCACAAAGAGACAAGCAGTAGGAGAGGGGCAACTAGGGTCCTCACAAAGAGACAAGCAGTAGGAGAGGGGCAACTAGGGTCCTCACAAAGAGACAAGCAGTAGGAGAGGGGCAACTAGGGTCCTCACAAAGAGACAAGCAGTAGGAGAGGGGCAACTAGGGGACTCACAGACAGACAAGCAGTAGGAGAGGGGCAACTAGGGGCCTCACAGACAGACAAGCAGTAGGAGAGGGGCAACTAGGGGCCTCACAGACAGACAAGCAGTAGGAGAGGGGCAACTAGGGGACTCACAGACAGACAAGCAGTAGGAGAGGGGCAACTAGGGGACTCACAGACAGACAAGCAGTAGGAGAGGGGCAACTAGGGTCCTCACAAAGAGACAAGCAGTAGGAGAGGGGCAACTAGGGGACTCACAGACAGACAAGCAGTAGGAGAGGGGCAACTAGGGGCCTCACAGACAGACAAGCAGTAGGAGAGGGGCAACTAGGGGCCTCACAGACAGACAAGCAGTAGGAGAGGGGCAACTAGGGGACTCACAGACAGACAAGCAGTAGGAGAGGGGCAACTAGGGGCCTCACAGAGAGAAAAGCAGTAGGAGAGGGGCAACTAGGGGCCTCACAGAGAGACAAGCAGTAAGAAAGGGGCAACTAGGGGCCTCACAGAGAGACAAGCAGTAGGAGAGGGGCAACTAGGGGCCTCACAGACAGACAAGCAGTAGGAGAGGGGCAACTAGGGGCCTCACAGAGAGACAAGCAGTAAGAAAGGGGCAACTAGGGGACTCACAGACAGACAAGCAGTAGGAGAGGGGCAACTAGGGGCCTCACAGACAGACAAGCAGTAGGAGAGGGGCAACTAGGGGCCTCACAGAGAGACAAGCAGTAGGAGAGGGGCAACTAGGGGCCTCACAGAGAGACAAGCAGTAAGAAAGGGGCAACTAGGGGCCTCACAGAGAGACAAGCAGTAGGAGAGGGGCAACTAGGGGACTCACAGACAGACAAGCAGTAGGAGAGGGGCAACTAGGGGCCTCACAGAGAGACAAGCAGTAAGAAAGGGGCAACTAGGGGCCTCACAGAGAGACAAGCAGTAAGAAAGGGGCAACTAGGGGCCTCACAGAGAGACAAGCAGTAGGAGAGGGGCAACTAGGGGACTCACAGACAGACAAGAAGTAGGAGAGGGGCAACTAGGGGCCTCACAGAGAGACAAGCAGTAAGAAAGGGGCAACTAGGGGCCTCACAGAGAGACAAGCAGTAGGAGAGGGGCAACTAGGGGACTCACAGACAGACAAGAAGTAGGAGAGGGGCAACTAGGGTCCTCACAGAGAGACAAGCAGTAGGAAAGGGGCAACTAGGGGCCTCACAGACAGACAAGCAGTAGGAAAGGGGCAACTAGGGGCCTCACAGACAGACAAGCAGTAGGAAAGGGGCAACTAGGGGCCTCACAGACAGACAAGCAGTAGGAGAGGGGCAACTAGGGGCCTCACAGAGAGACAAGCAGTAGTAAATGGGCAACTAGGGGCCTCACAGACAGACAAGCAGTAGGAGAGGGGCAACTAGGGGCCTCACAGACAGACAAGCAGTAGGAGAGGGGCAACTAGGGTCCTCACAGACAGACAAGCAGTAGGAGAGGGGCAACTAGGGTCCTCACAAAGAGACAAGCAGTAGGAGAGGGGCAACTAGGGTCCTCACAGAGAGACAAGCAGTAGGAAAGGGGCAACTAGGGTCCTCACAAAGAGACAAGCAGTAGGAGAGGGGCAACTAGGGTCCTCACAAAGAGACAAGCAGTAGGAGAGGGGCAACTAGGGTCCTCACAGACAGACAAGCAGTAGGAAAGGGGCAACTAGGGTCCTCACAGACAGACAAGCAGTAGGAGAGGGGCAACTAGGGTCCTCACAGACAGACAAGCAGTAGGAGAGGGGCAACTAGGGGCCTCACAGACAGACAAGCAGTAGGAGAGGGGCAACTAGGGTCCTCACAAAGAGACAAGCAGTAGGAGAGGGGCAACTAGGGTCCTCACAAAGAGACAAGCAGTAGGAGAGGGGCAACTAGGGGCCTCACAGACAGACAAGCAGTAGGAGAGGGGCAACTAGGGTCCTCACAGACAGACAAGCAGTAGGAGAGGGGCAACTAGGGTCCTCACAGACAGACAAGCAGTAGGAAAAGGGGAACTAGGGGCCTCACAGACAGACAAGCAGTAGGAGAGGGGCAACTAGGGGCCTCACAGACAGACAAGCAGTAGGAGAGGGGCAACTAGGGTCCTCACAGACAGACAAGCAGTAGGAAAAGGGGAACTAGGGGCCTCACAGACAGACAAGCAGTAGGAGAGGGGCAACTAGGGGCCTCACAGACAGACAAGCAGTAGGAGAGGGGCAACTAGGGTCCTCACAAAGAGACAAGCAGTAGGAGAGGGGCAACTAGGGTCCTCACAAAGAGACAAGCAGTAGGAGAGGGGCAACTAGGGTCCTCACAGACAGACAAGCAGTAGGAGAGGGGCAACTAGGGTCCTCACAAAGAGACAAGCAGTAGGAGAGGGGCAACTAGGGGACTCACAGACAGACAAGCAGTAGGAGAGGGGCAACTAGGGGCCTCACAGACAGACAAGCAGTAGGAGAGGGGCAACTAGGGGCCTCACAGACAGACAAGCAGTAGGAGAGGGGCAACTAGGGGCCTCACAGACAGACAAGCAGTAGGAGAGGGGCAACTAGGGGCCTCACAGACAGACAAGCAGTAGGAAAAGGGGCAACTAGGGGCCTCACAGACAGACAAGCAGTAGGAGAGGGGCAACTAGGGGCCTCACAGACAGACAAGCAGTAGGAGAGGGGCAACTAGGGGCCTCACAGACAGACAAGCAGTAGGAGAGGGGCAACTAGGGGACTCACAGACAGACAAGCAGTAGGAGAGGGGCAACTAGGGGCCTCACAGACAGACAAGCAGTAGGAGAGGGGCAACTAGGGGCCTCACAGACAGACAAGCAGTAGGAGAGGGGCAACTAGGGGCCTCACAGACAGACAAGCAGTAGGAGAGGGGCAACTAGGGGCCTCACAGACAGACAAGCAGTAGGAGAGGGGCAACTAGGGGACTCACAGACAGACAAGCAGTAGGAGAGGGGCAACTAGGGGCCTCACAGACAGACAAGCAGTAGGAGAGGGGCAACTAGGGGCCTCACAGACAGACAAGCAGTAGGAGAGGGGCAACTAGGGGCCTCACAGACAGACAAGCAGTAGGAGAGGGGCAACTAGGGTCCTCACAGACAGACAAGCAGTAGGAGAGGGGCAACTAGGGGCCTCACAGACAAGAAGTGGGAGAGGGGCAGCTAGGGACCCCAACTTTGGCATTCACAAGTGGTATATATAACCCGAGATCCCACAGATAGAAACAGGCAGTATGAGCTGACCATGTTAAGGATGGCACTGACAGACCCTCTCTCTTTACCTGCAGAGGTTTAAGGCAGAGGAGCTGTTGCCACAGGAGGAGATAGTAAATACGTTCCTGGACGATGGAGATAGGATCATAGAGCTGAAACATCCAGCCGTCAGCTGCATCCAGGTGAGGAGCAATCTGAGTAGTAACAGGACATGCCTGGATAGTAATCTTACCTATATCAATGTAATATACTGCTGGTAACATAGTACAGTATACCTTTGTCTTACACCACTTGTAACTATAATTACAGGCACGTCTATATTACACCAGAATTACCGGACTATTATACAATATATGCTGAGTATTATACCATTTAATTACACTTTAGTTTCATGTATGTGTATATTACACCAGCTAATCTAGTAATACTGTGAATTCATATGCCTCTATATTGCATCAAAATGATTGCAAATACCTGTGTATCATAAGAGCAACTAATACCCGGCTTGTTTTCCTGTATATTGTCTGATTGTATAACCTTATCTATAGCAATAACTAATTACATTACAACTAGAGGACTTAAGTATAAAACCAGTTAGTTGCACAGTGTGCACGTGTATCTGTGTATTAAACCTGCTAGTACGAGTGATCACATGGTTCAGTGTATTACACAAGCACAGGGCTCCCCGATTACAGACACTTGTGTAATGCACTAATAATACAATTAAATGTACCTGTATATGAGACTAGCTAATACCATGCTAGTACCACTGTAAATACCTGTATACTATACTGAATATTAACAATGCAATTACACCAGTGTGTCTTGTGTACTTTTGTATTAGGGTCATGATGAAGCTTTGAAGGGGGAGTGGCAAAATTTCCTGAACCTCTGTATTTGCCAGGAGAGTCATCTGAAAAATGCTGAGGAATACAAGAAGGTTAGTGGGGGGGGTATAGTAACATTGAGTATATATACAATGAGCACACTGCACCCTATAATGAAACCAAGTAGCTATCTATACACTGCACTGTATAATGATGTGAGTATCTGTACACTGATAATGAGCACACTGCACTCTATAATAATGCTGAGTAACTATCTATACAGTGATAATGACCACACTGCACTGTATAATGATGTGAGTATCTGTACACTGATAATGAGCACACTGCACTGTATAATGATGTGAGTATCTATACACTGATAATGACCACACTGCACTGTATAATGATGTGAGTATCTGTACACTGATAATGAGCACACTGCACTGTATAATGATGTGAGTATCTATACACTGATAATGAGCACACTGCACTGTATAATGATGTGAGTATCTATACACTGATAATGAGCACACTACACTGTATAATGATGTGAGTATCTATACACTGATAATGAGCACACTGCACTGTATAATGATGTGAGTATCTGCACACTGATAATGAGCACACTACACTGTATAATGATGTGAGTATCTATACACTGATAATGAGCACACTGTACTGTATAATGATGTGAGTATCTGTACACTGATAATGAGCACACTGCACTCTATAATAATGCTGAGTAACTATCTATACACTGATAATGAACACACTGCATTCTATAATTATGCTGAGTAACTATCTATACACTGATAATGAGCACACTGCACTGTATAATGATGCTGAGTAACTATCTATACACTGATGATGAGCACACTGCATTCTATAATTAAGCTGATTAACTATCTATACACTGATAATGAGCACACTGCACTGTATAATGATGCTGAGTAACTATCTATACACTGATAATGAGCACACTGCATTCTATAATTATGCTGATTAACTATCTATACACTGATAATGAGCACACTGCACTGTATAATGATGCTGAGTAACTATCTATACACTGATAATGAGCACACTGCATTCTATAATGAAACCAAGTACCTATCTATACACTGATAATGAGCACACTGCACTATATAATGATAATGGCACGCTGCACTGTATAATGATGTGAGTATCTATACACTGATAATAAGCACACTTCACTCTATAATGATGTGATTATTTATACACTGATTATGAGCACACTGCACTGTATAATGATACTGAGTAACTATGTTCTGCACTGATAATAAGCACACTGCACTCTATAATGATGCTGAATAACTATCTATACATTGATAATGAGCACACTGCACTGTATAATGATACTAACTATCTATACATTGATAATGAGCACACTGTAGTATTTGATGATAATGAGCACACTGCACTCTATAATGATGCTGAGTAACTATCTATACACTGATAATGAGCACACTGCACTCTATAATGATACTGAATAACTATACATTGATAATGAGCACACTGTACTATTTAATGATAATGAGCACACTGCACTCTATAATGATACTGAATAACTATACATTGATAATGAGCACACTGTACTATTTAATGATAATGAGCACACTGCACTCTATAATGATGCTGAGTAACTATCTATACACTGATAATGAGCACACTGCACTCTATAATGATGCTGAGTAACTATACACTGATAATGAGCACACTGCACTCTATAATGATACTGAATAACTATACATTGATAATGAGCACACTGCACTGTATATAAATAATAAATAGTTATCTATACACTAATAATGAACATGCTGCACTGTATGATGATGCAGATTATATATCCATGCTGTTCAGTATCTTATTTAGCAATTATAGTTGCATACTATCCAGTCCCATGTTGTTTGATCAGATGTAAACTATTTTGACTTGCAATACTAACTAGGTAAGATTATTCAGAGTGGTTAATTATTCTGTTAACAGAGATTATAGGGAGTGGGACCCATTTACATTTAATAGTACAGTCATAAAACTTTAAGGTGCCTAATATTTATTATACCAAACACCTCACATTGCAGTTGAACACACCTTGCTAGAGTATTTTTGATATTGGAGAACCCGGAGTATATTATATAGATCCTTTTTTAGTAGGCTTTACCTACTAGTTCAGTAAATAGATTTTTCCTGATATATAGCACCTGAGATCCAAGATAGACACATAATAATTTTCTTGCCATATATATTAGGATGTTGAAGGTTCAGGAAATAACTTATGCAGTCCCATTGGTATTTCTCTCATATTTATTGATCATAAGTATGTTGCACTATATAAAGATGATGAGAATCTATACACTTAGGGGTTAAAATATCAAGCGGCGGGCGGACATGATTGTGCAATGCCGCCCCCTGCATATTTGTGGCCAATTGGCCGCTAGCAGGGGGTGTAAATCATACCGATCGTATCTGATCGGGGTGATTGCTGTCCACCACCTCAGAGGTGGTGGATGAATTAAGGAGCAGCTGTCTTACGACCGTTGCTTCTTGACTTAAAGGGCCATAATACCCAAATGTTTAAACACTTGAAAGTGATGCAGTATAGCTGTAAAAAGCTGACTAGAAAATATCTCCTGAACATCTCTATGTAAAAAAGAAAGATATTTTACCTCAAAAGTTCCTCAGTAGCCACCTCCCATTGTAAAGGATTTCTAAGCAGCATTTTAGTATGTCTGTCCCGTGACAACTGAAGGGATGAGCCTCGTGCACTCTCATGTTATTTCACCAATCAGGTAAAGGAAGGTTACTATGAAATCTCATGAGAGTTAAGTCAAATCTCATGAGATCACAGTAAAAGTTCATGACCTCAGCACTGCTGATGCTGATTGGCTGCTGTTCATTTCTTCATTTTTTAATTTTTTTTACCTGCAGCTGGGAGCAGTTGAGTATAACTTTTTACACAGAACTTACTCTGCTGAGCTGAGGAAATTGTGAGGTAAAATATCTTCCTTTTTTACATAGAGATACTCGGGTGATATTTTCACTTTTTACAGTTATACAGTCAGCTTTTTACAGTTATACTGCATCAGTTTCAAGTGATTTAGCATATGAGTATTATGTCCCTTTAAGTTTCCGGCAAGCCGGAAACTTTGGGAGTAGATTGCAGCATCCACTGCTGGATAAATCTACCCCTTATAGGGTACCTGTATAACAATACTGAGGTTTAGAATATTAATAACTATTTGTTATAGTGCTGCTGAAACTCTCTTTGAATTATTACAGTTCCAGGATGAAACAAATAATGTAGCTGAAACCATAAAAAGTGTAAATTCAAGACTGGACAACAAATACGGACTGAATAACAGCGATGCACCGAAGGTTCTATCTGAGCTGCAGCTTCAGCTGGAGAAAGATGAGAAGGAGCTAATTCAGGCTGAGAACAGTTTGAAAGCACTCAGCCAGCAAGCCCCAAGCATTGTGCCTATCAAACAGCGCAGACTTCGTCCCCAAAACACAACTACTGCTGAAGCCATCTGCGACTGGGACTCAGGAGATGTAAGTGAAGAGGAGAACTTGCTGTAAACACAACAATATGTGTGCACGAGCTTCTTCTAGCTATTGTTCATGTTATTTTGCAAAACAAGGATTGCTCTACAACTGACCATTGTTAACATATATATGACAATGGAGTTAAAGGGATACTAAACACATTTATTTTCTTTCACGATTCAGATAGAGCATGCAATTTTAAGCAACTTTCTAGTTTACACCTATTATCAATTTTTCTTTGTTCTCTTGCTATCTTTATTTAAATAACAGAAATGAAAAGCTTAGGAGCTTAATAAAAGTTTATTAGACTTAAGATCTGCTCTTTTAAATACAGGATAGAATCTGGTCCCTTTAATATGTCCTGTCTATAAAAATAGGAGATTGTAGAAATGTTGGAACTGGGGAAATATTTTATACAGAAAAGTGCTACAATAAGAGGTTTTGCATAAAAGCTGCTAGTAATGGCTGTATTGAAGATGTGAGGCATTTATGACTATTATAAGAGAAGCTTTCCTGTCACACTGTGTTTAAGAGTATTGAGGTGACAACGTTTCCACCCCATCTTCTATGCTCACAGGTTGTGATTAACAAAGGGGATATCTACACCCTGAAAGACAACAGTAAGCGAGAGAGCTGGAAGGTGCAAGGTCCCGACGGTGTAACTAAGGAGGCTCCGGCTTCCTGTTTTGTCATCCCACCACCAGACTTGGAGGCCATTGATAGGCTAAAGAAGTAAGTGTTCAAGCTCAAAAAATATAAGCGGGTAATCTTCTGTTGCTAGTAGGATTCCCTGAAAGCTGAAGGTTTAAACACTTCCTGTGCTGCCTCTTCTCTTTCTGAATAAATGCTTCCCAGTAAGGCATGTGCTTCGGAGGTTTTGGATACCTCGGAATGCGAAAAAAATGCGTCCTATTGCGGCGTTCAGCTCTTTTTGGAGCACGATTTTTGCTTGGGAAAGTGCAACACCAGAAAGTGTGAATATAAAAAACTGTGCGCAATTTGATCATTTTAAAATTGCGGGTTCTGTTCAAAACATGAAAGTTTAATATTGAGTTCAGTGTCTCTTTAACCAATCCGTCAGTTATCAGTACTTGTTATTATATTTCTGTATGTCCAAACAGTTTATTGTGATCGTGAATGAAGTTTCCTAATTTAAAATGTGCTTTGAGTAATATTTAAAAATTTTTTAATAAAGGGACATGAAACTCAAAATTATACTTTCATGATTCAGAAAGAGTGTGCAAGTATAGGAGATTTTTCAGTTTACTGTTATTATCAAATGTACTTTGTTCCCTTGGTATCCTTTGTTGAAAAGCATATAATAGAATAGCAATGCACTACTGGAAGCTAGCTGCTAATTGGTGGCTACATATTTTGCCTCTTGTCATTGGCTCACCAACTATATTCAGCTAGTTCCCAGTTCTTTCTTATATAAGCTTACCTAAGTTCCTCTCCTCCTTTAGTTATTCTGTTGATCCCCCTTAGCATGTAAGCCTACGAGCCCAGCTGTTTGTAGATCACCTTCATGAGAGCTGATTTACAACAGTGCAACTCTTGGCAGGGCCCTCTATCGCTTTGTCTCCCATAATTCTTACCTTGCATATTAGACCTAAGTTTATAGTGTCAAATAAAATAAAAGCTAAATACGTCTTCAGGGTTGTCAACCTTTTTCTGTGAGGAATCACATTGGAATTTGTTTTTGCAAATTCATTATTATCAGCTGCTATTAAAGCACCAACAAATTCCATAGCACAGTATATGACGAGTAGGGTAAACAACAATATACATACGTAAAACAGACCAAACAAAAGAAACACAAGCAAGGAGGACCTGATACAAAGAGCTTACAATCTACAGGATGAAGAGACAGAAGGTGTCGGGTAGTTTGTCATGTGTAGTTGCCGCAGTTGTTATGCAAGGAAGAGTGTGTGTATGTGTATGTGTGTATATATATATATACACACATACACACACGTAAATATACTTCAAATAACCAATGTTTTGCAGAATATTTAGATTTATACATTACATATACTGTAGATACAATAATATGTTCCTTATTGGCATTGATGGTTTCTTGACCTGAGTGTCACTATGATTGCTATAGTTTGGCTGCTATGATATTGCTCATGCAATGTTGCCATGGTGACACGTATTACGTACACTGTTTATAGCAATACTGTCAAGGTACTAAAAGCCCTAGGACACACAGGACAAACTATGTGATTTACCCACTCACAGTATTCTAAATGTAAAAGTAACACTGAGGAAATAAACAACAACTCACCCGTAAGCTTCTTTCTTAATCTATGTCCCCATTGCTCAGAGTTTCACCATATCTGACTTGTAGTATCCAGTATCATTGCCAATCAGAACTTCAGAATCACTGGTGTGTTGGGGAAGATATGTGTAAACTTGTATGGCGCTAAACCAATGCTGGCATATATAGAAACAATAAAAAGCTATGTAGTAGTCTCATAAGGCAAAAAAAAGAAATATTAAAACTTAATGACAAAAGATTAAAAGAGACAATGACTATTTATATTTTTCTTCTTTCTTTTTCATCTCTGTGCAGGCTGCAGGGGGAACTCAGTGAAGTAAAGAAAAAGAAGGTGTCAGTGCAAAATGCCCTCAAATCTGGCAGTCGGGAGACCACCAAACCCATCCAGCTCTGTAAGTTTTATTTAAACAGAGATTTTGTTACCTGTTAAATGGACATAACAGTGCAATACAATTGGTTAGACATGTGGTTAATAACCCGTATCAGCATTGTCAGCTATATGCTATTAATAGTGTCCAGGAAAATGACAACACATGACAACATTGTCATCAGGTCTTTAGGCAAGTGTGGCAATGTTGTCATATTAAAGTAATTGTAAACTTTGTCCATGTAATCCACAGTATATAAAATTATTGCTAAAACCAGGGGCACTTTCATTCATTAAAATATTTAAAGACGTTTCCTTTGTAAAGTAATTACCATTTATTGATTGTAAAAATCGTGCCGTTCCTCCGCCCACATCTCATACTTTATTTTTGTCTTAGATGACAAATCCGGCTTCATCCAATTGCTGCGTGCCCCACGAGCTGGATGCTAAAGAGGGCATGCAACGATTGGATAAAG
Source organism: Bombina bombina (assembly GCF_027579735.1). Lineage (NCBI taxonomy): Eukaryota > Metazoa > Chordata > Amphibia > Anura > Bombinatoridae > Bombina > Bombina bombina. The sequence continues at coordinate 1,553,984,827 of NC_069499.1, read as the reverse complement.
CCAAATACATCATCTAAGACAAAAATAAAGTATGAGATGCAGGCCGAGGAACGGATTGATGTTTACGATCAATTAATGGTAATCATTTTACAAGGGAAGCGTCTTTAAATATTAAAATGAATGAAAGTGCCCCTGGTTTTATCAATAATTTTATACACTGTGGATTACATGGACAAAGTTTGCAATCACTTTAACTTAAATAGACTATATAACTGAGGCCACGTGTCAGTTGAGTGATGTAACTACCTATAAGTATCAGGCAATCCTACTAATCTACAGGGAGTGCAGAATTATTAGGCAAGTTGTATTTTTGAGGATTAATTTTATTATTGAACAACAACCATGTTCTCAATGAACCCAAAAACCTCATTAATATCAAAGCTGAATAGTTTTGGAAGTAGTTTTTAGTTTGTTTTTAGTTATAGCTATTTTAGGGGGATATCTGTGTGTGCAGGTGACTATTACTGTGCATAATTATTAGGCAACTTAACAAAAAACAAATATATACCCATTTCAATTATTTATTTTTACCAGTGAAACCAATATAACATCTCAACATTCACAAATATACATTTCTGACATTCAAAAACAAAACAAAAACAAATCAGTGACCAATATAGCCACCTTTCTTTGCAAGGACACTCAAAAGCCTGCCATCCATGGATTCTGTCAGTGTTTTGATCTGTTCACCATCAACATTGCGTGCAGCAGCAACCACAGCCTCCCAGACACTGTTCAGAGAGGTGTACTGTTTTCCCTCCTTGTAAATCTCACATTTGATGATGGACCACAGGTTCTCAATGGGGTTCAGATCAGGTGAACAAGGAGGCCATGTCATTAGATTTTCTTCTTTTATACCCTTTCTTGCCAGCCACGCTGTGGAGTACTTGGACGTGTGTGATGGAGCATTGTCCTGCATGAAAATCATGTTTTTCTTGAAGGATGCAGACTTCTTCCTGTACCACTGCTTGAAGAAGGTGTCTTCCAGAAACTGGCAGTAGGACTGGGAGTTGAGCTTGACTCCATCCTCAACCCGAAAAGGCCCCACAAGCTCATCTTTGATGATACCAGCCCAAACCAGTACTCCACCTCCACCTTGCTGGCGTCTGAGTCGGACTGGAGCTCTCTGCCCTTTACCAATCCAGCCACGGGCCCATCCATCTGGCCCATCAAGACTCACTCTCATTTCATCAGTCCATAAAACCTTAGAAAAATCAGTCTTGAGATATTTCTTGGCCCAGTCTTGACGTTTCAGCTTGTGTGTCTTGTTCAGTGGTGGTCGTCTTTCAGCCTTTCTTACCTTGGCCATGTCTCTGAGTATTGCACACCTTGTGCTTTTGGGCACTCCAGTGATGTTGCAGCTCTGAAATATGGCCAAACTGGTGGCAAGTGGCATCTTGGCAGCTGCACGCTTGACTTTTCTCAGTTCATGGGCAGTTATTTTGCGCCTTGGTTTTTCCACACGCTTCTTGCGACCCTGTTGACTATTTTGAATGAAACGCTTGATTGTTCGATGATCACGCTTCAGAAGCTTTGCAATTTTAATAGTGCTGCATCCCTCTGCAAGATATCTCACTATTTTTGACTTTTCTGAGCCTGTCAAGTCCTTCTTTTGACCCATTTTGCCAAAGGAAAGGAAGTTGCCTAATAATTATGCACACCTGATATAGGGTGTTGATGTCATTAGACCACACCCCTTCTCATTACAGAGATGCACATCACCTAATATGCTTAATTGGTAGTAGGCTTTCGAGCCTATACAGCTTGGAGTAAGACAACATGCATAAAGAGGATGATGTGGTCAAAATACTCATTTGCCTAATAATTCTGCACTCCTTGTATTTTATCTATTGTTAAATGGTGTGATAACTATAGATAGGTTATAGTGGAGGCGGTTTCCTGTTATTCATGTATACTCCTTGTTTTGTGCCAACAATTCCTACGTTATTTTTTGGATGGGGGACTATATCCAAAGAACAAGAAAAGGTCTTTCTTTGTGAAGTTGTGGAGTTCCTACTCATCCACAATTATTTTATGTTTGATAGTGAATACTTTCTTTAGTGTTGTGGCACTGCGATGGGTGCTAAATTTGTGCCATCATTTGCAAACTTATATGTGGGTTGGTGGGAACTACACCACATGTATGATCCTGTGAACAGCTTTATGGAGAATATTGTCATCTATATTCATTTTATAGATTATTTCATTTTTGCTGTTAAGGTAACTTTTGATTTGGATATCTTTTTGAGATTCCAGAATGTTAATTAAATAAAATTCGAAGTTCACTAGGGCCATTCAAGGCAAATCTGTTGATTTCTTCGGACCTCCATTTGGAAAGAATAATAGAGGGTGAAGAAGAGGGGTTTATTAGAACTAGTACACATAGGAAACCACTAGCCGGGAATACTATATTACATGCTCGCTCTTGTCATCCTGAGCATTTAATTAGATCAATTACTAAAATCCACCTTTTGCAAATTAGAAGAAGTACTAATTCAGAGTCTGTATTTAATGCTCAAGTGGAAGAGTTGATTCAGATGTCTAAGAGAGGTTATAATTAAAACAATCTTTACCAAACTTTAGAAGAAGTCAAACAAGGACATATTGTTGAACCTAAGCAGTCATTTACATTACACAACGGGCAATAATCTTCAAAGTTAGCTCCTAGTCTGGTTACCAGTATTATAAAGGTTGGTAATACATGGTTAACCACTAAAGGCCGTTTTAAGTGTGGCGGTATAGGAACTGTCAAACAAGTAGCTACCGGTACATTTGCACAGGATCTACTTTCACTAGTAGGATCACAGGTGAAGAGTATGGGGTAGATTTAACAAGTGCCGGGCGGACATGATTCACTGTAGAGAATCATCTCTACTTAACATTGCTAAATGCCGACAGCATATGCTGTCAGCATTTAACATTGCACAAGCATTTCTTGTAGAATGCTTGTGCACGGCTGCCACCTGCATATTCGCGGCCAATCGGCCTCTATTAGGGAGTGTCAATCATCCTGATCGTATTGGATCGAGATGATTTCAGTCCGCCACCTAAAAGGTGGGGGACAAGTTAAGGAGCAGCGGTCTTATGGCCGCTGCTTCTTAACTAACGTTTTAGGTGAGTTCCGAAACTTTGGGCGAAGAAAGCAGCATCCCCTGCTTGTTAAATGAACCCCACTGAGTTGAAATTTTATTCTAATTGTGGTAGAGTTTTGTAGTATATTTGTTTGAATGCAGGTTATGCTACATGCAGTATGTTGGTCGAACGACAAGAGCCTTGAGGTCTAGGGTTGGAGAACATCTCCGTGACATCAAGACATTTAATACAAAATTGTCAGTTGCACAACACTTGACCAATGTACCACATTTAATGGTGTCTGTTATAGAGTAATATTACCACCTAGAGGTGGCAATAAATACAAGATGTTAAATAAGAGAGCACGTTTGTGGATTTATAAATTATAGACCAGGAGCCCAAATGGTAGCAATCAAGAATGGGACATTAGTTACTGTATTCCATTCAACAATATTCAAAGCAGGACTGTATTATTTTGTATGACCTGTTTTTTTTCCATAAGATTCACATTTTAATATAAACGTAACATTTTAATTTTTATATTATTTTACCTTAATTGTATATATATACAGTATATATATATATATAAGCTGCAAAATTTCTGATTTGCGTCATTCTCTTAATATCCTTTGTTTAAAAGCATAAATAAATAGGCTTAGTAGCTGCTGATTGGTGGCTACACATTAACCTATGTACATTGCTATTTCTTCATCAAAGGATATCTAAAGAATGAAAAAAAATTACATAATAGAGGTACATTGGAATGTAGTTTAAAATTGTATTCTCTATCTGAATCATGAAAGAAAAATGTTGGGTTTCATGTCCCTTTATTGTTTATTTAATAAGTTTTAAATAAGTTTATTTGTTTTGAAGACATCTATTTGAGTGCGGCAACCTTTTTCCAAATATATGTAGATCTTAATTTTATAAATGCACTAGTACGCCCCTCTAAAAACCATATTACTGTGTAGAGTTCAGAATTCATAGTGAGTACATCTATATTTTCTGTCTGGGCAGCATCGGTAAACAGTGCTCCAGCGCCGCCCGTTAGGACTTCCAGTGTTCCTCCAGAGGACCCACAAAGCACTCAGATCCTGGACAAGCTAAACAAAATATATGGAGATCTGCAAAACACTGAGCAGGAAATAGTTACAAGGGTTCGATCCCCAGTCAGCCGTGTCTCACCCACTGAGGACTTGACCGGGAGACTCAAGGAGCAAGAGGTAAGTGACAGAAGGTAGCCTGAGTTATGGGAGATTGGAACTGGCGAGAGATAGGACCAGATTGGGGGCGCGATGATTTAAAGCTCTCCGTTTTTGAGACATTGGAGTTTATTTATTATGGTGCGAGCGGATATGATCCAATATAGCATACACTGTCTGCATTTATCATTGCATCAGCAATTCTTGTGAACTGCTGGTGCAATGCCGCCCCCTGCAGATTTGCGGCCGCTAGCAGGGGGTGTCAATCAACCCGATCGTATTCAATTGGATTGATTTCTGTCCGCCGCCTCAGAGCAGGCGGACAGGTTATGGAGCAGCGGCCTTTAGGCTTGCCGGAAACAAGGGGCATCAAGTTCCCTACGAAGCTTGATAAATTGACCCCATGGTGTATGTCTGACAACTGACTATAAAGAAACACGGGCATCAAGCTCCATACGGACCTTGATAAATATGCCCCTACATCTAAGAAGTCTCATCAGTAATGTTAGGTCCCTCAAAGAATTTTAGGAAGGCAAATTTTAGCTTGAGAGTGGTTTATAGAGTGAGATATACCTCGATTACAACAAATATGTGGGGTATTTTCTCTTCATGCTGGTGAGTTTTTGATCATCGGACCCTAAGAGGGAATGATAACGAACAGGAATAAGGAACAAAGTAATTACTGAGATAGAGAGGGATAGAAAGAGCAGAGGAAAGGATGGGAGAGAGAGAGAGAGGATGGGAAGGAGGAAAAGGAAAAAGAGTATAGCTGAAGATTAATTGGGAAAAAAAAGTTGGGGCTTATTGTAGCGGTTGGGTTGCATTTAAGAAAAAAACTTGTGCACTAGTTCCCCTATATACGTTTAGGAATAGTGCATAAGTAACACACAAATATAAAATAATAAAAAAAATCTCAGGTGCTGGAAAATAGAAATGAAGATTAAAAAAAACAACAACAAAAAAACAACTTTAACTGAAATGTCAATAGAAACAATAGGCAGAGCTCAAACAATATTGTTCAAGAAAAATAAAATATATTTATTAAAACATATAGGGCCAGATTACAAGTGGAGCGCTAATTAACGCTCCGGCTCAAACTATTTGCGTGTGTCAGGGTTGTGCTCATATGAGTTGAAAGTAAACTGTTTTCACTTGCGCACTAACCTGACAAAGTTAGAATATCTTATGCGCGTTCACGTATATCCCCCATAGAAGTCAATAGAGAAAAAAAAAGTGGGAAAAAAACAAACACCTTACTCGTGTGCAAACCCCGATTGCATATTCTCATATCTTCTAACACGATATGAAAATTTCACATAGCAGAACATGTTCTATTTATTCATAAATACATATTTCTACATATATGTTTTTTTTTGTACATATGGGGTCGATTTATCAAGCCGCGTGGACAAGGGCACATATTCAGCGTTGCACACAAGCACTATTTTGCAATCACCTCTGATGAAGCGTGGGAGTACCCATGCGAAACATGTCAGGTGTTTGTCTGCTCATGTCTAAGTGGATGAAATAAACCCTTCAACTTTGATGCAAGATTACCGTGTTTGCAGTGATTTCTTCTTATACCTATTTTGCAGTCACGTGCAATCCAGCCCCCTTCCCGTACACAGTCAATCACGCGCGGGCAGGAGCGGTCAATGTCCCTGGTCGGACAAGACCGGGAGATTGAAATTCGCCACCTTAGACCGCTGCTTGTTAAATACGGACTGCAGGTTCTCTTGTGACCTGCAGTCGTAGGGGGTTGAAAGGCTGGCGAAGCCTTTGATAAATTGACCCATATATATATATATATATATATATATATATATATATATATATATATATATATATATATAGATATATACAGATATATATATATATATATATATATATATATAGGAATATCTATTTATAAATACTTAGAACATATTCTGCTATGTGCAGAACATTGGAATGTGAAATATTTACAGTAAATACACAGTATAACACTTTATTAAATATGAATATTGCATAAATATGATTTTTCATGTTTTCATCTACTTGACTGCAAAGGGCTCCAATGCACTTATATCTATGTCTATATACTGTATGTGTCCATATTTCTTTCTAATGACACAGTGAGTCCACGGATCATCATTAATTACTGTTGGGAATATCACTCCTGGCCAGCAGGAGGAGGCAAAGAGCACCACAGCAAAGCTGTTAAATATCACTCCCCTACCCACAATCCTCAAGTCATTCTCTTTGCCTACAGTGCAAGGAGGAGGTGAAGTTAAGGTGTCTGACTAGAAGTTTTTCTTCAATCAAGATTTTATTATTTTAAAGCAGAGTAGGTTTGCTTTGATATTTTCTGGGGTCTAGCCGTAGTCCACATCAGTCTTTTCAGTAGGGCAGTGGTGGCTTTTCAGCTCTTGGGAACTTGTGAGGTACAATCCTCACTGCAATTTCTCAAGAATTGCTGCCCTATCCAGAAAGCCTGAGTAAGCTTACTCAGATTCTTTCTTTTTCCACAGGTCCATCCATGTGAGGTAGGAGAGCCTCTCAAACCAAGTGAGCTGCCCTGCTGCCGGTCAGATGATTTTAAGGTAAGTGCCATACTTATTTTCTTAGATGGGAGAATATTGGCACTTCTGCGGCTAAGTGCTGCTTATATAAAATGAAGGGACGTTTAATTTTACCCTGTGGTGAAAGGGTTAATATTATCTGGCAGTTTGACAGGGCACTGTACTGGGGAGAAAATTTATTTTTATTGGAGGCTCTTTAAATGCAAGCTCCGGTTAAGAGATCTGTATTTTTATCACATAAGATAAAATTTAGTGTGCGTATCGGCTCTGTTATGCTGACGGTTCCTTTCATTTCTAAATAGGGGAGGATCCCTGTTAGGAGGTGGGTAATGCCGTTGGCGCGCTTTCAGGGGCTCTGTCGGCTGTTGAGAGTGACGCAGCTGTCAGCCCCAGCGTTAGTCTGCCATTGCGATCCGGATCGAATTGTTGGTTATATCGCTTCAGGTCAGGTAGGCACCTCTGCTAAGGTGTTTTGGTGCCTGATGAATAATTTAAGGGCTAATTTATGTACAATCCGGTAGGATTTACTTTACAGGACATTGCTACCCAGGTATCCTCTGAGGCATCTGAAGCATTGTCTTCCTTTCCCATATTACAGAATAAACGTAAAAGGAAACAAGGATTCAGTAAGTAAGGTTTCTGATCAGGTTGTGACTGCTGTTAGTGTTGCTTCTCAGAAGTCTGAGGATGAAGATACTTTGGTAGCATCTGAGGGTGAAATCTCAGATTCAGACAGCGTAATTCCTGCTTCTGATGCTGAAGTGGTATTCTTCAGATTTAAGCTAGAACACCTTTGCATGTTACTTAAGGAGGTTTTGGCTACCTTGGACGACTCTGATACGACTGTCGTAGTCAACCCTAAGAAATCTAGTAAGCTAAACAAGTACTTTGATGTTCCCTCCACAGTGGAGTGCTTCCCAGTTCCAGACCGTGCTACAGAGATTATTGCACATGAATGGTAGAGACCTGGTATTCCCTTTTCTCCATCTCCGATTTTCAAGAAAATGTTTCCAATAGCGGACTCTATTAAGGAGTCTTAGCAAACTGTCCCTAAGGTGGAAGGAGAAATTTCCACTTTGGCTAAGAGGACGACTATTCCCATAGAGGATAGTTGTTTTTTTAAGGACCCAATGGATAAGAAGTTGGAAGCATTGTTAAAGAAAATGTATGTTCACCAGGGTCTCCAATGACAGCCTGTGTTGTGTATTGCTACTGTCACCAGCGCTGCAGCTTACTGGTTTGATGCGTTGTCTGATTCTATTTGGACAGATACTCCTCTTGAGGAGATCCAAGACAGGATTAAGGCTCTCAAGTTAGCCAATTCCTTTATTACGGATGCTTCCTTACAGGTCATTAAGCTGGAGGCTAAGATATCTGCTTTTCCAGGTCTAGCGGGCAGAGCCCTATGGTTGAAATCCTGGTCTGCGGATGTTTCGTCTAAGTCCAAACTTTTGGCAATTCAATAGAAGGGTAAGACCTTGTTTGGGTCTGGTTTGGCTGAGATTATCTCAGACATAACAGGGGGGAAGGGTTCATTTCTTCCTCAAGATAAAAGGAATAAGCAGAAAGGACATCAGAGTAATTTTCGTTCCTTTAATAACTTTAGAGGTAAGCCTACCTCTCCCTCCTCCAAACAAGACCAAGCCAAGTCTTCCTGGAAACCTACCCAGTCCTGGAATAAGGGAAAACAATCTAAAAAGCCTTCAGCTGATGATTCCAAGTCAGCATGAAGGGTTGGCCCCCAATCCGGGAGCGGATCTTGTAGGGGCAGACTCTCTTTTTTCCCAGGCTTGGATAAGAGATTTACCGGATCCCTGGACGGTGGACATTGTCTCCCAGGGATAGAAAATAGACTTCAAATCTTTTCCTCCCAGAGGCAGGTTTCTCCTCTCCAGATTATCTGTAGACCAGATAAAAAGAGAGGCGTTCTTACATTGTGTCAAGGACCTTGCCACCCTGGGGGTAATAGTCCAGTTCCCTTTCAGGAAAGGGGTCTCGGATTTTACTCAAATCTGTTTGTAGTTCCCAAAAAGGAGGGAACTTTTCGACCAATCCTAGATCTAAAATGTTTAAACAAGTTTCTCAGAGTACCATCCTTCAAGATGGAGACTATAAGCTCCATTCTTCCCGTCGTACAAGAGGGTCAGTTCATGACAACCATAGACCTAAAGGATGCATACCTTCATGTTCCCATTCACAGGGACCATCACATGTTTCTGAGATTCGCCTTTTTGGTCAATCATTTCCAGTTCGTGGCTCTTCCATTCGGCCTTGCCACAGCTCCCAGAATTGTTTCAAAGGTTCTGGGGGCTCTTTTAGCTGTGCTTCGATCTCAGGGCATTGCAGTGGCACCTTATCTGGACGAGATTCTGTGTTCAGGCGCCATCTTTTCAACAAGCAGAATCTCATATGGAGATCTTGTCGTCTTTTCTTCGATCCCACGGATAGAAGGTGAATCGGAAAAAAAGTTCTCTGGTTCCAGCTACAAGGGTCATATTTTTGGGGACCATAATTCCCTGTTAATGAAGATTTTTCTGACGGAGGTCTGACGCTTGGCGGATGTGCCAGACGTGCAATCGTTTTGTCAGGCCTTAGATAGGATTCGGCCTGTGTTTAAACCTGTTACTCCTCCATGGAGTCTTAACCTTGTTCTTAAAGTTTTACAACAGGCTCCGTTTGAGCCTATGCATTATTTAGATGTTAAGATGTTATCTTGGAAAGTTTTGTTTCTTGTTGCTATTTCCTCTGCTCGGAGAGTTTCTGAACTCTCTGCTTTACAGTGTGATTCCCCTTATCTTACACTCTGATAAGCTGGTTCTGCGTACTAAGTTTGGTTTCCTGCCCAAGGTTGTTTCGGTCAAGAATATTAATCAGGAAATTGTTGTACCTTCTTTGTGTCCTAATCCTTCTTCTCACAAAAAAACGCTTGTTGCATAATCTGGATGTTGTGCGAGCGCAACATTTTTATTTGCAGGCAACTAAGGACTTTCGTCAGTCTTCTGCATTGTTTGTTTGTTTTTCTGGAAAACGCAAGGGTCAGAAAGCTACAGCTACTTCGCTTTCCCTTTGGCTGAAGAGCGTTATTCGCTTGGCATATGAGACTGCTGGACAGCAACCTCCTGAGAAAATCACAGCTCATTCCACAAGGGCTGTTTCTTCTTCTTGGGCCTTCAAAAATGAAGCTTCTGTGGAACAGATTTGCAAGGCTGCAACTTAGTCATCTTTGCACAATTTTTCCAAATTCTATAAATTCGATACTTTTGCCTCGGCTGAGGCTTCTTTTGGGAGAAAGGTTCTTCAAGCAGTGGTGACTTCTGTTTAGGTTACCTGTCTTGTCCCTCCCTTATCATCTGTGTCATCTGGCTTGGGTATTGATTCCCAACAGTAATTGATGATGATCCGTGGACTCACCATGTCATTAGAAAGAAAACAAAATTTATGCTTACCTGATGATAAATTTATTTATTTCTTGACACGGTGAGTCCAAGGCCAGCCCTGTATTTCAGACAGTTTCTTTTTATATAAACCTCAGGCACCTCTGCACCTTGTTTTACTTCCTTTCTCTCCTTTCCCTTTGGTCGAATGACTGGGGGATTGTGGGTAGGGGAGTTATATTTAACAGCTTTGCTGTGGTGCTCTTTGCCTCCTCCTGCTGGCCAGGAGTGATATTCCCAACAGTAATTGATGATGATCCGTGGTCTCACCATGTCAAGAAATAAATAAATTTATCAGGTAAGCATAAATTTTGTTTTATTTATGTGTTTATATGTGTATATATGTATGTAAATACATATATAAATACATATGTACACATATATACATATATATATATATCTACATGCAAATACATTTTTAACAATGTATTTTTGATGTGTTTTGTGCAACTTTTTTCTTTTGCGAAACAGTTAACCAGAGCTCTGAAGTTGCGGTAATCATGCTTGAGCGCAATCGTGTTTATTTTTAACTTGTAATACCAGTCCGACAAGCGCAAACACCCGTGATAAACTCTTCTCTATTTAAACTTCTTCACTGGGTAAACTTATTAGCAGCTATGGCTTTAACTACCACCTCTATGTGGATGATACCCAGATCTACCTTTCCACCCCTGCACTCTCTCCTTCTGTCAATTCTCACATCAGCGACTGCTTATCTGGCATTTCCTCCTGAATGGCCTCTCACCACCTAAAAATAAACATGTCCAAGACCGAACTACTTCTAATCCCCCCTCTAACTCTACTACAGTTTATAAATTTTCCATCACTGTTGGCGGCACCACTATCTCCCCATCACCCCAAATCCGCTGCCTCGGAGTCAAACTTGACTCAAATCTGTCCTTCATTCCCCACATCCAACTGCTCTCTTCATCCAGCCAAAACCACCTGCACAATATCTCCAAAATTTGTCCATTTCTGAGTGACGAAACTACTAAACTGCTTATCCACTCCCTGGTAATTTCCCGACTTGACTACTGCAATAACTTGCTAACTGGCCTCCCTCTCTCCCACCTCCTGTCCCCTTCAATCCATCCTAAATGCATCTGCAAGGCTAATTCACCTCTCTTGAAGCTCCGTTTCTGCTGCACCTCTCTGTGAGTCCCTTCACTGGCTCCCCATTCACAGCAGAATTAAATTAAAAATTCTCACCCTGATCTACAAAGCCCTCACCAATGCTGCCCCACCCTACCTGTCCTCACTCATCAACAAATATACTCCAGCCCGCCCCCTAAGATCCAACAATGACCTGCTTCTTGCGTCCTCTACCATCACTTCCTCTCATGCTAGACTACAGGACTTCTCTCGTGCGGCACCAATCCTCTGGAACGCACTTCCTCGAGCCTTCAGACTCTCCCCTAACCTCTCCTCCTTTAAAATGTTCCCTAAAGACCATTTTGTTCAGGGAAGCTTATCACCCAACTCATTAACAAATGAACTTCACTAACCTAACAGTTGCCCTCATCTCCCCACTAATATCATTCCCACCTTTGCAGTCCCCACCTCCTGTTTCCCATCCTCCTACTCATCTAGATTGTAAGTTCACACAGGAATAGGGCCCTCAATTCCCTCTGTATCTGTCTGTAAATTTTTTGTCTTTTATTGTATTGTTTCTCCGTTGTACTTTTATCCTTGTAGCCATAGGCAGCACTGCAGAATCTGTTGGCACTTTATAAATAAATAATAATAAATATAGATGTATATAAGCAATGTATATAAGCATGTACATATATATTTACAGGGAACACACAGTTCCCATAGACAGCAATGTAAAGGCACTTTTCAGTGTCATTTTTTTCTAACACCCCACACCCGCCAACTTTTGACCTCTTAAAACTGCCTCCAGCAATTATTAATTATAAAAAAAAGATGCTACATTTTTTTTATTTTAAAGGGCACACTACACTGGGGGACATTTAGAAAACTAAACAGAGGTCTGCCCTCTGGTTAATTTTGTGAGCTCTAAATGCTACCAGGAGCTCGCAGGAGCATTAACCAGTCACTTGTAATGGCTGTTTATTTATCGTGTGCCCGTCAACGGGCAAATTTGCCCATTTGCGGTCCCGCAATAAATTAGCACTCCACTTGTAATCTAGCCCAAGTGATAGTGAAAAACTTTGCAATGCATGATTAATTTTGACTGTTTTTAATGCACAAATTGGTTCCTATACAAAGAAACTCATATTCAATATTGCTGGCACCCAGGACCTGCCCTCCATTGATTTTAAAGTTATATGGATAATCAGAGTGAGGCTATGTAATGTGATTAGGGGACATTTTGGATACATTCATATATGAGAAAAAGAATGTGGGATTGGTGAGCATAGTAGAGAAAGAGAAAGGAAGGAAGAAAGAGAAAGACAAAAAAAATGAATGATGGTCATTGCTTTTCAGGGTGTTGCACGTCGTCTGCAGAGCATCGAATCCGTCAAGGACTCTGCTCAGCGGGAGTGCGAGAGCTACTTGTCCAAGAAGCCTTCAGGACCAACAGCATCCCAGCTCCCTACTACCCTGACAAACGTTAACAATAAGTACAAGGATGTGAAGGCTCTGACATCACTCTACGGAGAGGAGTATGAAGGGGGGGATGGGAATGGGGGTAAAAGGGCAAAGATTGTGTAATTCACCCACCACTTACATAATAGCAGTCACCCTTAGGTGCTCTAACATATAACCAATCTCCTTGTAACCCAAAACTCTCCCTCACCAGGGCTAAAGCTTCACTGAACCTGGAGAACCAGATAAAGAAAACAGGGGACTTTATCAGTTCATTTGAAAGATCCTTGGCACAAGATGGGCTACTGCCATCTTCACCAGACACCCTACAGAAACGGATGACCGAGGTTCAGGTGAGAGGTTGACATCTGCTGCTACTCACTGGGTAGGCAAGCGACAATTTATTGTATCCGAAACACTGAAAAGTGGTGCATTCACTTTCTTTTTTTGCTTTGCTTAAATGTTTAATATTACATACTGAGTAGATACAGAAATGTGCGTGGTATTTCACAGACACATTATAGAAACGATGACTATGCACAGGTAACAGTGTGAAATGTGTCAGTTCAGTCTGGCTCACTCTCTTGTATATGTTTTGATTAAAGGGACATTAAACCCAAATTTTTTTCTTTCATGATTCAGATAGAGAATTCCATTTTAAACAATTTTGTAATTTACTTCTTTTATCTAATTTGCTTCATTCTCTTGATATTCTTTCCTGAAAAGCATATCTAGATAGGCTCAGTAGCTTCTGATAGGTGGCTGCCTATAGATGCCTCATGTGATTGGCTCACCAATGTGCATTGATATTTCTTTAACAAACAATATCTAAAGATTGCAGCAAATTAGTTAATATAAGTAAATTGGAATGTTGTTTAAAATTGTATTCTCTATCTGAATCATGAAAGAAAAAAATTTGGGTTTAATGGCCCTTTAATAAAGTTTTCATTTTTCCTCCTGAGATCAACCATTCCTTTTTAATATGATTAACATTTGTCACAAGGTTTATGAGAGCTCACTGTAATTATGTGAGAGGGTTTAGCAAAATGACACTTGCAAAAATTAAATAACATTTATTATTTAATTTAGACAATTTAATAACTCACAATACAACCCATAATATAAATGTAAAAATAGACCAAAAAAAGTTATATTTAATTATAAGATATTTATGTTTTCTTTATGGGTAATACTTAATACTTTCCATACCTTAATATTCTAATACTTATATACACTAACATCTCGGAGAAAGGCTTGCATTGGATTGTGTTACAAGTGATAAACTGGATTAGTGACATTTCAGAGAATGAGGAATAAGAGCAGCTCCTAAGCAGATGACATATACAGGAGACACTATGGGTACTCTAGGAAGGTGCTAAGCCCATTCATTACTGCAGCACCCCCAAACCCTAGAGATGCCAGCGTTCATAAGCTTGCAATGAAGTCTGTTATGTGCCAATTTTGTCTAGGACTAGCCCTGAGAAGTCATGTGTTTGAGGTATTTAGGGTTAGTTTATCACAAGTTTTTTTTTCTGTTTTTCTGATCTTTATGACCATTTTCTTCCTTCTAGAAACTGAAAAAAGACCTTGTGGACAAACAAGACAACCTTCTGAAACTTAACCGCAGTTTGAAGGACACTGAGTTAGCATGCAACTACCTACAGAGCAACACTATGGAGCACAGCCCAGATCTGCCCCGGCAGCGTGTCCAAGTGCAGAAGCTCAATGACCGCTACCATGCCATTGCTGATCAACTTGATCAAAGGTGAGGATAAGTTAACTGGCTTGTAATGTCATGGGGGCTTGGTTGTGTGAACCTAAATTATTCTATTAGTCTATGAGTACAGCATGGCTTCTTAAGCCGAAACGCGTCAGACCGACTGCTACCTTGATGTATACTTTTATTTGGAAATAAACTGCAATAATTTTTAGCCTTCTGGTTGCTCTCTATTTTTCTACTAAATTTTTCTATGTACTTCAGATTCATATGGCAAATCTTCCATGCAATGTAGAGAGCTACATCTATGCTGAAAGATTAATAGGAAAATAGATTTTAAATGCATGCAAAGTATTCTAGATGAGTCAAGAGTGCAGGTTAGGCAGAAGGAGGGGCATAAGAACTTGGTGTGGCATCAGTTTTAGAGTGGCCTCTTGTTTTCCTCTCTTGTCAGGGAAAAGACGCTGAGAGATGCCAACTTGCCATATCAACAGTTTAAATCTACCAGTGACAGTCTAGAGGTCTGGCTTAACAACCTGCCAAAGGACCAGGTGACTTCAATGGACAGCCCGAGCCAGGTCAACTACAAGCTGCAGTCACAGAAGGTAAGAAGGGGTAAGGGTAAGGCTAGGAATGGGAGAAAGAAGCTAGACTATAATGACAACTACAAACTCAAGAACAGCT